>NW_008794009.1:688066-756113 GCF_000699145.1 Aptenodytes forsteri
CCCCTGGGGCTGTCACCCTCTGCCACAGCAACACAGCAGCAGGGCTGGGTCTCCAGCGCCCCACAGCCCTGCCCTGCCCGGCCATGAGCCCCACCAAGCCAGACCCACACACAGGTCCATGTCCTGTCCCGGCCTCAGCCCACCCTGTCCCCGGGCAGGTGCCAGGCCCTGCCCTGACAGACCCACGGGGAGCCCCAGGGAGCAGATGGCCCTTGTGGCACCCTGGCACACAGGCTGTTAGAGGGCTGCTTTGAGTGGCACCACAGCTCTTCCTGCTCTCTATGTTGCCATCAACTTCTGGCTACCCAATTCCTCCACAACAAGACGCCTTTTTGGCTTTTCTTCCAGCTCTTTCACACTCCTCATGCTCCACCATCTTCATCAGCATCATGCTGACTTAGGCCTAAACCTGCCCGCAGTGTTTCCTCTCACACTGGGAATGTCAGGGACATGCAGGCATTTGCAGAAATGTGAAGACAACGGCAGGCCCTTTCACGATTGTAGCCACTAGAGGCGAAAATAAAGCCTGCATTTTTCTTACAGAAAATATTTTCCTGAGACCACATACCCTGCACTAGTTCCAGAGAGTAACAGTTTGGTGGCAGCATGTCTGGTTTACCCTGAAATCTGAGCGGCCGGAGTTGTGACAATAAGATCTGTTTCTAAAATAAATGATATGGAAAGGATCCGGACAGGAGTCAAACTGCAGGAGCTAAACTGCAGGAGCTGAAGACAACCCTGGAAGTATATTATTCCTACCTTGAAACAGATGATGGTCAAAGATAAAACAACCCTCACTGCCTGAACAAGCAGTACAATAATAGCAAGTTAACTCTGACACACAGAGTTGTGCACCTAGCAGGGGAGGGCCAAAGAGAACAAAATGGCTGAAAGCACAAGTGGATAAATGTTTAAATTAATCTCAGTGAGAAAGAGATGAAAACAGTCCCACACACACTTCTTCCCGTATATGCCCCCCGAATGTTTTGTATGTATTATACATGAGTGTTGTATGCAGGATAGCTTTGTAGTGATGCTATTCGGATGAAACCAACATCTCAACAGCATCTGGGCTTGCCTTGTTTTAGCTACCTCTCAGTTTGCTCGCCTGGTTACAGAAAGTGAGGGAAAACATTCCTTCAGTGGCACATCACCACCTTGTGGAGAAGTTTAATTAGTGCAGCTCTCTTAGTTTCTTCGAGGAAAAGGCGGCTGACCTAAGTCAATTAACTTCAGCTTAAGTTGGAGTCTAAATTAATTTTGGGTAGGTCTGTGGTCTTGTCTATACTGGGGAACTGATTTGCATAACTGCAAGAGTTATTCTGGTACTATCATTTAGCTATTCTGGAATAGCTCTGTGAGAGTACAGGAAATTTTTCAGGAACAGCAAAAATGTTCACATTACACTGGAACAGCAAAAGTAGTCAACTTTCCTAAGTTAACAGGTCCAATTGGGTGCAATTCATATGCTGAGATACTGGACCAGATGGACAAAGTGCTCCCATTGTCATCAGGAGAAACTAAGGCAATATGCAAATATTTAAAATAAACCACTTCTTCCTATGGTTTTCTGATTTTTCCTGGCACACCTTTATCTCTGCCCTAGAGCATAGAAATTATACAAACTGTAACTTCCAAAGAGCCAACATGGTTGAACTCATTTGCAAGGTGCCATGATGACTTTCAGTACTCTAGGCAAAACTCTAGGCATAAATAGCTTAATGGATATAGGGCTGACTGTTCATGTTGAGATGTATTCAAGTTCTAGCTCTGTTTAATTCAGGTAAGACATCGAGCCTTGGTCTCTTACTTTACTATGCTATTGAATACTTTAAGTATCTCTCAATGTCTCAGTTGAAGTAGTTTTGTTTTTACGTAAATTTGAATGGGAACTGGAAGACTGTTCTAAAGCTACTGCAAACAAAAGGAGATTGTTCTTCATAGAGGGCAGTTAAGCTGCAAATCTCTTTGTAGATATATGGCTTCAAAAAAGAGGGTTGCAGAAATTCATGGAATAAAAATTTGCTGATAGCTGCTAAACACAAAATATCACATCTGAATCACAAATCACTAGAGGCTGGGAAAGTAGATGAATTTTGCGTCTCATACAGTACACATGTTCCAGGGCACCAGAGATAGATACCCTGACTGACTACTAGGATACGGGCTGTTTAATTCTGTCTCAACAAGTGCTAATTCTTTTTATAAATTAGAAGAGCTTCACTAAGAAAGGTTAAAGAGAAGAACCTCTACACAGTTCATAGCCTAGTGTGGTGTCTCCAAAGTATGGTAAAGGAACTGTCTCATGGTAGCACATGGCAGAAGTTCCCAGTAAGCCTCCAGCTCCCTCCCAGTCTCTACTTTCAACGAGTGAGAGGCCCCAAAAACCAGCCTCAGGCAGAGCCTACCTGCAGGCACTGACAGGAGCTGGGCATGCCTCGCAGAGAGCTGGCTGGATGCAAGTCCCCATCAGCACCTGCCCACAGTCCTGCATCTGCCATGTTGGACAGTGTGGGGGCTTAGGGTTTGAGCTTCCTCTGAGCATCAAACGTGCCAGACATCTGAATATCAGTTTTCTGCTTCCTAGGAGCGCACCCTGGGCATTAAGATGTGAGAAATTTAGGGGGTATCTCTCCTGTTCTTTGCATTTTCTCTCTCTCTTTTTTTTTTTTTTAATTGGAAAGACTGTGATTTATTTGCCATGGAGAGCAGGGAAACTTGAATCTCAAACAAAGAGAAATGCCAGGAGAGAAAAACTATTTCCTGTCCAGGTCTATAGCTACAATAGCTGGAAAATTATAGAGCAGCCTAGAATAATTATCATCTAACAGCTTCCAGCCTAGGCAATCCATTTTTTATTTCTCTAAGCTAAAACATAAATTATCAACAGCATTTTCTGCACAGGCTGTATAAAAACCCTGTTGTTCAGTCCAAACCCATATGATTTCCTGACTGGTGCACTGAAAATAAGCTGAAAGGCAGCAAGACTACAGAAATTCTTTCAAAAGTGTTCATGTGGCATCGAGACAACCCCAAAAGCCCATTGGGAAGGCCTTTTCTTTATCAACTGATGGCAGAGCCCTGTGTGTTCCTGACAGAACTCAGCTACTCTATCAATCAGAGCGACTGAAATCCACTGCAAAGCCAATTCGGCAACTGACGGCTGGAGTAATTCAGCATGAACATAATTGCTTTTACTTAGAATTATAATTAGGACCCATTTGACAAATGTCGCTCTAGCTGGGCCAGGGATAATGATCAGGATGTAATGAGTTGTGGGATCCCTACCTTCTGGGCCATGGCTCCCTGCGTGCTGAGGAGAGAGCTGCATTCCCCTTCATGGTATTCTTCTTTACATTCACGGCAGAACGCAAACTGGAAAACAAACCAAAGCACACAAGTCATAAAAACACATTGGGGATACAGACAGCAGGTTACGATCAGGAAGAGTCATACAGCAGATGATCTCTTGCCCTTCTCATCCCATTAAATTCCCATAATCCTCCTAACTGTGCATCTTATTATACACTCTGATCATTAACACAACAATTTTGCTGTTATTATCATAAATTCCATCGGTGAAGTAACATAAATGCCAGTATTAAAAATGAGATTTTGCTACATGGTCCATTCAGGGACATAAAGTCATAGTAGATACTTCTGGGTGTATTTCTCCTACAGTGAAATCTGTTTATACAGGAAGGGTGCTGGATGAAACAAGCAGTTCTGCTTTACAGTGTTTACTAATGGAAATAGTCTATTCATAGCTCTGAATCAAATGCATTCTCTATGGAAAACTATTGCTGACTTTACTAGGGGATGATCACTTTATCTAAGTTATATGAAATACCATTTTCTAGAAAATTATATTCTTGCCATGGACTTTTATAGAATGGTTTAAAAAAATCCATAGAAAGAACATGATAGGTTAGTTAACATGGGTTTTAAGGGAATACCTCTAGACCCTTATTGCATTTCTAGCAATTGTTCTGGTTTCATCTTCCTTAAATTACATTGTTCTTTACATAAGGCTTCATTCAAAAGTAATGTCTTTTGCAGATGAGTAAAACAACTGTCCCTACCTCAGTCTGAGCTGCCTCTGCCACCTAAACTGGTTCATCTGTATCAAGTTTGATGCCTTTTTTTTAAACTCTAAAATGGAGATATCTGTCTTGGCATGTGTCAAAATCTTTGACCCATCAATGCTGCATTAAATTCTGTGTCCTTGCAGGTAAGGGGAAAAGTCAATAATGTAAAATGGGTCTCTCTTATGCTGTTTTAAAGCTGTGCTGTCCTGATGCAACTCCAGACTCTGAAAGATCTCTCAGCGGTAAGCCATTCTGACTGGCATTATAAGCAAGACTGATAAAACAGCCTTGAATTTTAGATACAGAGCTGCATTCACATGTAATGAATAAAGGATATCAGGAGGACACGACACTAGAACATTTGTCTGCCACAAATTCCAGCTTTTGCAATTTCATTTTGAACTCTTTCAAGCTTTATTGTCACTTTTCTAAGAAGCGCTGAAAATCATATTTCATTGTCATGCTAAAGAAACTGCACTTTTATGAAAAGAAGCATTGTGCAAGTCCAAAAGGGTTGATCCTGTTATTCAGAGAGTCAGGGAAATTTGGAGTGGAGGAATGGAGCGAGTGTTCTAACTTCCAGAGATATCGAACCTAATCACTTGTTTGCTTTCTTGTCACTTCTCTCCACTATTTTGTCAATGTTTTAAAATGTTTTATTTTACTTCAACTAACACTGATTTGTTAATTCGCCTGCACTTGTTAGCAAACAGCTTAACAATGGAGACACTTTTGCAAGGTATGTTGTGTGAGAGGCTGCATTATTGTAATAGAGCATCATTTAAATACAACAACAATTTGCACTGCATTAGTGGTCAAAAGTTTCAGCCGTGTGGAACACAGCTTAAACACATATAGAGAGGTATTCTCTGTCTGGATACCCAATATCTCAAAGACTTGTTATCCCTTAACAATTAAGGTTATAGCCAGGTTTAACTGCATTTCCTCCTGTGTCCCCTATTCCCTTTTTCCTTCGTGACTTTATTTCCTTATGAACACATCTGGCTGAAAACATTTGTCCGAAAGGGTTTTGTATACACTTGCTTTATCACTGCCTTATCACACAACGCCTCAGCTTGCTTTCCTTGCTCCAGTCTCTCTCGCTTTTCCCATGCAAGTGCAATTTTAAACCTTTCATAAACATTGAAAAGGGGGAAATACTGAAGAAAGAAAAAAAAAACCCAGGGCATATATTTTGCGAAGACATACTGGCTGCCTCACAATGTAGTTTATGTGGCATTGCTATTTATTATAATAAAAAAATTCATAAACTCATGCCGTATTATTTAAAGATGTGAAATGCATTTTCTCATTATAGAGGCCACTTTTTATCCTTACCTTTAAAATAAAAAATCCTCAGGACCAATGTTACCAATGTTTTCCCCATAGGCTTGCTGTGCTGGGAACATGCGTGAGTGTATAACTGGGCCTTTCACTAACAGTTGTATATCCTGCAAGTAAGTCCACGAGTGAGCCTGCCACAACCTCGTAATGAAACAAAGCCTGACTTTTTTTTGTGAGACAGGATACTCTTTTCACATCTTATCAGATAATGGATGAGATGTAAGATCAGTTCTGTGGCAAAAGAACACCCTGGAGGCTGATTGGTTTGTCAGAATAAATAGGCATCTCCCAACAGAAATGTATTAAGCACTCCCTTTTTATGGCAAAGCATGCATCATAAAGAAAAGGCATGTCACTTACAACAAAGAGCAGTTTGTGATAGTTTTATTCATTTTTTGCATTCAGACATGAAAAATATAATAAAGTTTCAGTAATAAAATACAGCAACTGCAAAAATGCTGTCAGTTAACTTGCATTTTTTGGCTTCATTAATATTAATACAGTTATTCTGCCCTTGGAAAGAAAAGGATTTAAGTTGTTCTTAACACTTTTGCATAAATTTAATATTAGTAAGTGTTTAAATTACTATAAGTAGTGTAATTACTAACAATAGTCACACTTTCTTTCCCTTCATTTGCCAAAAAAGGACTGGCAGATTACTGTGATGATAATATAAACTTCCTATGTCTTCGTGTATTTAGCACTTACTGTTGTTACCTTTGAAAGAGTCTTTGGTTGGAAAACAACCAACACAAAGAATAAATTCCAAAGGTCCCAAAACTACCCTCTAGGTTTACGCATTAAAAAGAGGATCGGTAGGGAAATCCCCAAGGCACTTAAGGGATTTAGGCACTGGAAATTAATATAACCTCTGTGTGTGCTATTACAGGCTTTTGAGTATCTGTAAAAATGTATGAGATAGGCCTAAGCAGAAATCCTGAATCCAAGTGACCTCAGAATAGGAGGTATTAAAAACCTCAACAGGGATCCAGATCCTGTTTTTAAAATCCTCCTATCTTTATGATCATTCAAACAAAAGCTAAAATCAGACCAAACTCTGGTCAGCTTTATGGAATTCAAACCCCACAGATGACATCCGCAGTGCCAAGAGTGACGCTGAATAAAAAACAGGATGGTGAAACCAAGCTGTAGTCTCAGTTATTCCTGACTGGCCCATTTATAGCGTTTTAAGCATTTTAAGTTTGGAAGTGGAAGCAGAATGTCGCTCTTTTTTTGGATGAAAGGAAAATGAGTTTGTCATTTACATGCTATGCTGGTTGGTTTTTTGGAAACAAGATTTTGCCGTTTCCATTTTCACAACATTACAAAGATCTGCTTTCCCTTGGATTAAGCACCACAGCTCTTGTTCTCTCTCTTGCCTACTGCAATGTCTTTTCTTTGGTCTCTGATAACATCTCCCTACAGTGCTTATAAAATATTACTGTTAAAATTATCTTTCTTCCAACTTCAATACAATACTCCCATTCTTGAATCCCTACACAAAGCTTCAAGTCTGAGCTCCCTACTGTTATTTTAAAGTTACTCCTCAACTCAGATATTCCTTTTTCACCCTTACCTCTTCCCATGTGTCTACACAGCAGAATGAAGGCAAGGTTGCAGTGAGGTAGTCATAGCCAAGGTTTAATCTGCAGCACCGTAAGTGCACTGCTAGGGATTTGTGTGTGAGCTAACAACTCAAGCACATACCCAGATTTCTTACCAGGCTTCTGCAATCCATGTTGAAATCTGGACTGCCATGTCTTCACTCCTACAGTTATCACTATTAGCTAGACTGAAGACAGACTTTGTATGATACGTGGTTTGGCCAAAGTGTATCTTCTAAAACAGACATTCACATCCAGATTAAAACTATCAGGCGAGGAAAGATGCACTCATACCTCTGGTACAGTGTTTTAATGGCCCTTCAAAATCACTGTTAAAAATTGTATCTAATGTCTACTTTGACCTTTTCTGGTTTCAGTTTCCAGCCACTGCTTTCTGCTTCGCATTTTTCTCGCTAAAATAGTCTTTCGGTATTCCATATTTTCTTCCTGTGAAGGTACTTATGTGCTGTAATCAAGATACCTCTGAATCTTCTTTAGCCTAAGCAGAGGAACTCTTAAGTTTCTCACTGGTTAAGCCATCCCTCCTCCCTCCCAAATCATATTCATGGCACTTTTCTGGGGACTGTCTTGTTTTTGTCATTAATTATATTTGACTGATCTTTGTATCATTGCTGTGCTGTTTCAGCAGAGTCTTTATATTTACTTCTGGATCACTGTCGAGTGTGGAATCGTGACAGGTTTGCTGTCAGTCCCTGTTGAATGCTGCTAGCAATACCCTGCTACACATAGATTCTTCACAGAAAACGCTGCTTTCTGTGATCTGCCAGTTCTTTATCCACATGACCACCGCCCAGTGAGGCATCCATACTGTCACCTGATAGTGATGAGACAATGCTGCTGCACACACCCTAACCATGTCAGTTGGAACCCAGCCTCCTAAAGCCTTTTATTGATATATTATGGTGATGATTTCCTTATCAGAATATTCTGTAGTTTGAAGTCTTAAAAAAAAAAGAAACTGGTTTTGTGCAATTACTTTTTCTTATCAAACTTGTAATCTCATCATAGAATGAAATCAGTTTCTTTTGATATGACCTGTTGTCATTGAGAATATATTGACTAGCAATCTTACCAAAATTTCTTTGTCTTCTCTGTTCTTCTACCTTTTTTTCTTTGATCTTCCCTCATTCAGTGCTGGCTGTCTGGACCCATCACTACAGATGGGAATCATGAAAATTAAAGCTACTGAATGAAGGCAGAATCAACATCTCCATCAGTACTGGAGCTTTCTGCCAGTAGTGCAAAACTAGTATGCAAGAGATGCAAAGATTCCTCAAAACCGTGACTATATGAACAAAGAAAAATCACAGATCTTCTCACCTTTCATTAAAATGAAGGGCTTACAAGTTTTATCTTGCCTTCTCAGGCAAACAAGTACTTCAAGAAATCAATCTTCAATGCCTCTACTCACTCTTTCCTCTAAAATCAAGTCCAAATCCAAACCAAGAGAGTAC
This sequence comes from Aptenodytes forsteri, assembly GCF_000699145.1. NCBI lineage: Eukaryota > Metazoa > Chordata > Aves > Sphenisciformes > Spheniscidae > Aptenodytes > Aptenodytes forsteri. The sequence goes on from NW_008794009.1 coordinate 696,578, forward strand.
TACATTTTAATCATAATTAATGCTAAGGGTGAAATAAACCACAGTTGACAGGTGTTAATTTTATTATTTAATGAGCTGCCAGAAAATGCACACTAAGTGCTATTGTAATGTGAGAAGGCTAAAGAGAATACAAGGGAAACCAAGTATAATCTAAGATATATATGGAACTAGATAGACTTATTTTTATGTCTTCAAAACCAGTTTGGTTATATATTACACATCAAAGCAAAATAATGTAGCATTCTAAGATACTTGCATAGCTTTGATTACCAGAACATCAGAGCATCTTGGAATTGTAAGTGAACCTCTCTCACCATACTCCCGTGAAGCAGCAAAGTACTACTATTTCTGTTTTAGTGACTGGAGCCTAATTCATAGAAATCCTTGGCCACGGATCCCTAGAATTTGAGGATCTTAATTAAGTTGATGTGGAAACCCAAATGCCATTGAGGATCCACACCAAAGAGACTTGTCCAAGATCATGTAGCGGCACTGTAAGGGTGAAGATTTCCAATTTTTAAACATTGGACTCCCTGCTAATCATCTCAGATCATTCCTCAAAAGAACCACACCCTGGTTTCATAAGGTCAAAACTCAGCCTAATAAAGCTAATCAGTAAAGTATTGCCATGGGGTTTTTTTTGGTAAATGAAAATATGATGGGGGAGTGCAAATAAGTAGTCACCAATCACACAGAAGCTCCTATGAGTTCCAGCCAGCAAAGGTTTATATTGTATATAGGAAATGTATACTTGTTGGGTTTTTTTATCAGACTAGCAGGATTTTTCAACTAGATTTTTTTAACCTGTAGATTGTTTTATTAAATAGTAACATAAATAAAACACTGGAAAGGCAAAGAATTCCTTCTCTTCACCTAACAACATGATCACTTGGTCAAAAATACCCCTTGAAAATGTAAAATATTATAAGGCACCAACTTTCGATCTTAATGAGCTTTTGTAGTCAAACTATAGGCTGCTGATTGGAGCAAGAATTTATAGTGAAAATATGAGCGTGCCTTAAGGGAAATCAAAGCTATCAGAGAGTGACATACAGAATGGCACTGCCCACAATACCCAGTCATCTCTCTATAGCTTTTCTGTTCAGAAAAATGTAGCTTCCAACTGAACTTTCCAAAGTATGAATTATAATGTTATAGTGAGTGATACATACCTACAGATCTTTTTTTTTTAAGAAAAGCCCCCAGACCCCAAATTTCACTGAAAAAAGGTTTTACCATACAGTATATCTTTTGAGTAAGAGAGCAGTCTGATTCTTGGCCAGAGTTCAAACATCCATAAACACAGACTAAGCATTTTTTAGTTTGAAACTATGTACTTTGTTACTTATTTCCATCCAAAAGTTGATTAAACTCGCCCTCCCCCTGAATGTCACAGTCTTTGTCATGCTACTGCTGTGAGCCACACATCTTCGGTATTGGACTGACTTCGCCTCTGGCACTTTGTTATATCCAGCACCAAGCGTGAGACCGTCAGCCACGTGCCCTGTCTTTTGGTATTTCTTGTGCTTACAGAAAGAACCTTTAAAAGCAGAATATTTACCATCTGCAGTAGCTATGTTTACTTAGGATTTGTGGCTTTGCCAATTGTCAGTTATAGAAAAACCTGCAAATACTACAATGAAGATAAATGCCACAGTAGAAAAAGTATCCATTTTTAATGACACCAGTTTTATCAGATACAATGCCATTGCAAAGCATGGTAGTACTTGCAGAGCAATTTTGGTCTTTTTCCTTATGATAAAGTACACACATTTACTATGCATACTGCATCTAAAATCAAACTTTTGTGAGGAGCATGACAATCTGTCAAAATATGGTGTCAAAAATATAGCTGCAGTCTCTGTGCAGCTTTTGCAATCTAGCGGCAATTTGCCATCAATACTATAAGAGGTAATTTTCTATAAACATGAAAAACTTTAAGTGTAGGACTGCATCAAAATGTCTTAGAGATTTCAATGCTTTTCTTCTGAATCTGAAAGTGAAAGTCTCCCACCTGACTTCTACAGAACAACCCACGGGCTCATTCCCTAAGATCTAGGTGACGGCATGTACATCCCAAGGCTCTTCAGTGAGTGCTGATGAGTTTGTGTCTGCTGACAAACAGACTGTCCTGGAGCTTGCCTTGCATCAGACAGCGTTAACCTAAAAGATGGATTGGTAAAATGGACAGCAGAATCTCAGAGAACCTGTCCTAGACCGCCCCAAATCTCCTGTTCGCTAGTTTATGTGGATGGGCAATCTTACTTCTTACCACCCCCTTCTGAATTGCCTTGTGGTCCAAGTGCTGCAAGGGATAGAACAGAAGAAAGAAGCTGAGAGGAAGCCAAGTGCTTCTCTCAGATGAAATGACTTCAGGCCCTTGTGGGAGAAGGGGTACACATAAGGGTATTGCACAATCTTGTTCTTAGCATGTTGGCTGGGAGGTGAGACTTACTAGCCCATTCCAGAAAACAAGAATGAAAAGTCTATAAAGCAGAGTTAGTAACAAGGTTTTGTGGTATATTGAAAGTATGAAAACCTGTTATTTGTTGTGCTATTATGTGTGCATAATAGAGTCAGCTCTTGTTATCACTGAGGAATCCCATCTGATAGCTGACTGCCCATGCAAACATGAGTTCAGACACTGCAAAATTTTCAAAGTGGACCATGGTTTTGGTTGTCTGAACAGGCATATCTGGCCCTGTCAGAGCTGCACATCTTTTACTGGGAGCAGAACAATCCTGTGCCCTGGAGCACTGGGATGAGATGCCCAGACCGATGCCCACCAAGCTACCTCTGGAAAAGGAAGCCAAACAAGCTTAAACAAAGCAGGCAGCTGCCTACAGCAGCAGACTGGTAAACACAGCAAGACATTCACATCCCTGTGACTTACCTCACCCGTGCCAGAGCTGCGGACAGCAAGCAGAGAGCGCAAGGCTTCTAGCTTGTCATGCTACAGGGACTATGACAAGTCCTCAGATGATAAACATCACTACTTTGAGGAGCTCTTCCTAACCCCAGAAATAGCTGCTGCCACTGACTCTGGTTCTTCCTTCAGGATCAGCTGTCACAGCCGGGCATCTTCCTCCACTCTTAATTCCTGCATACCCGCTTCTCCTCTCTGCCTTCTCATTTCTACGCAGCAGTAGTCTAGGCCCTTTCCTTCTTCTTCAGGTGGCAAAACTGAATATTACTTGCAGCTTACACTGCTGAGAAGCTTTAAGGTAGCCCTGCTGGAAGTCTTACAGCCACATCAGTAATCTGTAGCTAATGCAGCTATAACACATTTGGGACCCGGACTATTGTCTCTGCATGGTGCTGTATTATGCTGGGTAGATGTTTCAGCACTCCTTGGAGCTAGCTTGGGGATGCAGAACTACAGAGATGCCTTACTTCACTGTCTAGTACAGACATGACCAAGAAATTTAGTTCAGTATTAGGTTCTTGCTGGCACCACTGGAGAGAAAACACAATTGTGTATTGGCTTAATTCTCTTCCCATTTAAGTAACTAGCAAGTGGTACAGACACCTAACCACATCTATCTAGTGTATAATTTTGAGCAATTTTATGCCTGGATGACTAACAAAATGCAAAGTGGATGCAGGTAAACTTAATATTTCTACAAATGATTTCCATAATAAATCACATGGTATTTATATGAGGAAACATTGAAAAAAAAATCAATATTATTGCCATTTTATCATTTAATGGAATATATTAGAAACTAAATGCAAGGGATAAGGGGATTAGTCATTTATGAATATAAGGAACATCTTTAAAGCAGCCCAAGATATAAAATGTATCTAAACTGTGATTTTTTAAAAAAACTTTTTGTAATCTAGTGGATATTATTCTCTATATTTTGAATATCTCATAAAAGAATGTAGCATTCCACTTACTACTGATAAAAAGAGAAAGAAAAAGAAAAAGGGAACTAAACCTCTAAATACATAATATATATATAGGCATATATTAAAACATACACTGTGTATCTCTCCCACTTACAGTAGTAGAAATCCACTTTATTCTCCAGTGGACAATATAGTATTTACCCTAGAGCAGATAAAGTCAGAGAATGAGTTACGTTCTAAAGAAAAAAAAGCTAGCATGTATGTTGTCAACACTGAAATGAATACAAAGAAGAATAAGAAGTAAAATTTTATACAGAAGGAAGCATTATTTTTAAGGAACTAGGATGCAAAGAGGGAAAATGATGGTTATCTTGCGATGCCTTTAGAAACTGTGAGACAATGCATTTTATAACAAGTGTAACAGCATATCTTTTGAAAATATTCTTCCTGGCTAGCATGTATGTTGTCAACACTGAAATGAATACAAAGAAGAATAAGAAGTAAAATTTTATACAGAAGGAAGCATTATTTTTAAGGAACTAGGATGCAAAGAGGGAAAATGATGGTTATCTTGCGATGCCTTTAGAAACTGTGAGACAATGCATTTTATAACAAGTGTAACAGCATATCTTTTGAAAATATTCTTCCTGCAGAAGATGCATCACTTTACATATGTGATGCAAAAAGTTGATTTTTTTGCAACAAAATGGTTGGAAGCTACATTAAAGTATCACTTCTCACAAGTTTCAAAAAGATGTTTTGTTGCTGAATGCATATATCAGTTCACAAGGAATGTCATGAGGAATGAATTTTACTGCCTGTGGCTTTAGCTCCTGCTCTAGCAGCTTTGGAGTTCAATTAATACGCCCTTAAACAGTACGACAAACCTATTTCCATATGATAATACTGCTGCTACGCATGCATGCCCTGGGCATTTGAGCATCTAGCTGCACATTTATATGTGCAAACAGACCTGGAAATCTGATGGATTCATTAATGTGGTTCTTGAAATGAGCTACTGAACGCTCAGGCTGGGAAGCTGATGAGAGTTAAGCAATTACCCAGTGCCTAATTCACACTGAATTGCAATAGAAATCAGGCCACTCACTTCCCTGAATGTTTTTTTAAATATCCCTAACATAACCGAGGCACCCCACATACGAACTTTTATTCCATGCCGTTCGGACTGTGTTCTTGTAACCATGTGCAAGAGGCACATATTTTGTTCATCTCCTGGTTGCTGGAATTCATCTACATTAAAAAAAGCCCACCCAGCAATATTAAAAACTTTCCAGAAGATGGCAGGAGCGACACAGGAATCAGCACAGGCAGGCTTTGTAAGCTTTTGCAATTGAAAAAGATTCTAACAAAATCATAGTCAACAGCTAAGATCCAGTCCAGGGTTACTAACAGCTGATACATGCAAAACCAGTCCTGGCAAGACAGTCTCATATAGAAGAAACAGTATTCAGATGCACTGAAACACATAAAAAGGAGCAAGGGGTGCTCCTTGTTTCAAGGGCATTGCAGCTTACTTCTCTTGAATCTGGTAACAGCTGAAGCCCTGTAAAAAGAACATCCTTCTAAATATCTAGCAAATAAAATAGCACAAATAATGTATCTCGGATAAGTATGGTGCTGTTTTAAGTGTTTTATTGGGTTCATGCTATCTCCTATGTGTAGCACTTGCTTTTTATAACTATAAACACATTTAGTCTATGTACTAGGGAGAGCGCAAAATAATGAACAGATTTCTGTAAGTCAGTCTCTTCTAAGGAAATGCCGAGCTTCTGCACAAAGGTCCAGTGAACGTGCCTTTCCTCTCAGTGACCAGATTAAGCAAGGCATTAGGATATTTCTCTGACACAAATTTTTTTTTTTTTTTTTTTTGGGGGGGAAGGAATGATCTTACACCTCTATTCTGCTTCTAGTTTATGTTTGTCTTATGAAGAAGTGGATCCTTCAAAATTAAGGAATAACTAATCTAGAATCATCAGATCAAATCCAATCCATGTTCTCTTCAAAGACCAGCACCATTCAGTTCAACAACGGCTTGGTTCAAATTCCGAGTGTGAACAGTACTTTACTGCAAAAAAAATCCTGCATTAGATGATTCTAATTAGAGGTGTTTCTAAGCCTGAATATTGACACTGAACAACACTGAGAAACCTTGGGCAAATTTCAAAAACTTGGTGTTAAGCCTCAGTCTAAAACTAGATGTAGCCAGACCTCGGAACTCCATCAACTCCAAGCTCTGAAAGATGGATTTAGACTCAGGATTTGCAATTCCAAGTCATCTGAAAGGGGCATAAACTAAAACAAAAATTGTTTAGAAGTGAGAAAGAAATGAGAATTTTTGAAAACCTTCATATCTGGTTCTCCTGAATGGGGCATCATCTTTGCAAAATGTTCTATAAACACTGCTGGAGAATGAATTGGAATAATAATGAAAATATCACGCTTCATCTTTCAAGGAAGAAAAGCGGGTGCTTCCTGAGAAACACAGGTCTGATCAAAAATCAATGATAGCTGGGCTGGTTCATGCCAGGAGTACTCTGTCACAGCCCAGAGCTCCCATTAAGGTTCCCTCAATTTCTATACCTTCTTTTCAGTGCAAAGGCTGGTTGTGTGGTTTCAAGTAATTTTCTTCTGAAACAAGAATGTTTTTTAAAACTTACACAGTTTGTGCTAATTGTGTTCACAGAGTATATACCTAGTCAATAATGTGACTTCTTGTCTGACCTTTCAAACTGATCCTTTTCTGGTTTGTTGATCCTAGACTTTTTCTGTAAAGTAATTATACAAACTACCAAAAAATGATCCCTGAAATGTGAGCTCAGAATATTAGCTGGTTTACAAGAAATGCAAACAATTTGGCACTTGTCTCAGCACCGTTTTGGTGAACCACACAATAAACATTTTAGCAAAAGAAACTCCATATTCAGATTCTGAATTCATATACATGTGTACAAAACTAACAAATACTGTCCTGGATCAGCATATACTGACAGGTAGCAAGATCCCTGTCTACAAAAAATACGATCCATAAATCTTTTATGTTTATAAAAAATAATTTTACAACTCAGCAATTTTCTTACTTTTCTTTGGATTTCTGACAAATCTACAAATCACCCAACATGCACTATATTTCTCTAGTTGTCTGGGAGGCAGCACAGCAGGGCATGAGCAATCTAGAAGTTTTCTGGAGTGGACTGATGACAATTCCTTGACACAAGTGATGGAGGAGCCAACAAGGGGACATGGTCTGCTGTACCTCATACTTCCATCAAGGAAGAACTGACTGGAGACGTGAAGACTGGAGGCAGCCTAGGCTGGAGGAACCATGATGGAGTTCAAGACCCTGAGAGGAAGGAACAAGGCAAAAAACAGGACCACAAGCCTAGACTTCAGGAGAACAGACTTTGGCCTGTTCAGAGACCTGCTTTGAAGAATCCCATGGGAGCTGGCCCTGGAGAAAACGGGGGTCCAGGACAGTGGTTGATGTTCAAGGATAACCTCCTCCAAGCTTAACAATGGTCCACCCCGATCATCAGGAAGTCAATAATAAGTAGTAGGAGACCTGTATGATGAACAAGGAGCTCCTGACTAAACTCAGACATAAAAAGGAAGCATGCAGGAGGTGGGAGCAGGGATCCAAGAGGAATACAGAGACACCATCCAAATCTGCAGGGATGGGGTTAAGAAAGCCAAAACCCGCCTGGAGCTGAATCTGGTAAGGGACACAAAAGGCATCAAGGACTTCAATGAGTACATCAGCAACAAAAGGAAGACCAAGGAACGTGCGGGCCTGCTGCTGAATGGGGCAGGGAATCTGGTGACAAAGGACATGGAAAAGGCCAAGGTACTAAATGCCTTCTTTACCTCAGTCTTTACTGGCAAGACTTCCCTTCAGGAATCCCAGGTTCCTGAGACCAAAGGGGAAGTCTGGAGCAAGAAATACTTGGCCTGGCTGAAGAAAGATCAGGTTAGGGAATATTTAAACAAACTGGACATACACAAATCTATAGGCCCTGGTGGGATGCACCCATGAGTGCTGAGGGAGCTGGTTGATATCATTACAAGGCCACTCTTGATTACCTTTGAGTGGTCCTGGCAACTAGGGGAGGATCCTGAGGACTGGAAGAAACCCAATGTCACTTCTGTCTTCAAGAAGGGCAAGAAGGAGGATCCAGGGAACTACAGGCCAGTCAGCCTCAGCTTGGTCGTTTGGGAAGCTGATGGAGCAACTAACCCTGGAAACCATTTCCAGACATATTAAAGACAAGAAGGTGATTGGGAGTAGTCAGCATAGCTTTGTGAAGGGGAAATCATGCCTGACTAAACTGATAACCTTGTACAATGAGATGACTAGCTTGGATGGATGAAGGGAGAGCAGTAGATGTTGTTTATTAGACATTGAACACAGACACAGTTTGCCCAGAGAGGTTGTGGAGTGTCCATCCTTGGACACATTCAAAACCTCACTTGACCTGACCTGAGGAGCCTGCTCCAGCTGACCCTGCTTTAAGCAGGGGTAAGCTTGGACTAGATGATCTCCAGACATCCCTCCTAACCCCAGTGATTTGGTGCTTCTGTTTTCCAGTTGCTTAGTGAAAACTGCAAAATGTGACTGTCATATTTTTACCAGGTATGAATCTGTGCAACATTTTATTTGTCTTTTATTTTGGCATATTATTTATTAAGACCTGATTCTGCATGATCCTGAGAATCCTTTGCATATGTCAACATTAGTGGGTTAATGTGCTGCAAAGGTTCTTCCCAGGTGCAAATATGCCTAGGGTCTGTACTTAGGAATCACTTTCTGCCTGGTTTTACCAAGGGTGAAGTCATGCAACAAGGCACCATCAAAGGCATGTTACTTCCAGTGTAGATGCAAGGTTGTCTTCCAGCTGTTTGCTCTCTATACATCCATAGGATTTATCAGTGAAGACAAGAAAATCTTGGATGACTATATAGAAATCTTCCTCACGCACATAGGTATAGATGTACAGTGCATTCCTAGGACCCACAATTAGCATCAATTTCACTGCTAGTAAACGTATGATATGGAACTACAATCTGGATGGCACAATAGATTACACTAAACCAAAGCCCAGATGTTCACCCTTTTCTCAGTACAGGCAGCAAAGCAGATGCAACCCTTAAATCCCAAGGAAACATGTATCTGCACATGCATGGGTACAGAAGGACCACTCCAAGTTGGAGCTTCTGAACAACATGGGAGTAGACCAGACCTCTGTATAAAAACACTTCATGCTTGACTAAAACATGTCAGTCTTGGTTCAAAAGATCCACTGCAAGAAGACAAATCAAACACAGTGCATCTCAGTACCAGCGCTGGCAGGAGCAAAAGCTGCTTGACATCTCAGAAAAGCATGATCCGGTCCCTCCAAGTACCACTAGGAGATCCCTGTGCCTACCGACATGTCTTGTTTTCAGAATAATTCTGAACTGGCACATCCTTTTTAAAGTTTCTGGAATTAACAACTGCAGTGCAAATGATCTACTTTAGAATAAGTATGCATGGCTGATGAATGCCTCATTTATTTACTGCTTCTAAGAAACCGATGTGGTAGGTCTTATTGCTTGTTTTTAATAAGAAAGGGAGTTCACATAAGAATTCATCTTATGTGATAATTAGGTTGTGTTCTGATGATCTGATTATATGTGAAATTTCTTGCTATTGTGGCCAGATCCTGGGCTCCTGGAAATGGGCATGACTCCATTTTCTCCAGTGGAGCTACATTAATTTACAGCTGCTCAGGATCAGGGCCTACCTGCCTGTTTCTGACATCTAGAATATGAATTCATATGGCTGTATGGCACCAAGAGTCACTAGACAAGCACAGCACACACCTAAATATTTGTCATTTGAGACATTCTGCTGCAGTAATGCACCTTCTCCTGGGCCTCCCCCCTCTCATTACTCTTCCTATGCATTCCATCTAAATTCATGTTTTCTTTCCATTTCTCTGGCTACCTTTACATCTTGGCTCTGTTCATTGCATTCCTGAAACAAAATTCAAGCTCCTCTCTATCTTTTTTTTTTTTAAAATCTTTTTTCCATGCCTTTAAAAACCTATTGTCTTAAAAAAAAGTGATCAAAATTTTTCTTCTTTTTCGCTCCCTCTCTCCCAATGGTAAGTAGGGTAGCATGAACTAAATTCTGTATTCAGGACCTGTATAACAAGCAGATAATAAATCAAAGGGGAGGGAAAAAAGGAAACTTTGCTTTTTTCTATATATTATTCAGATAAAACCAAGCCTGAGGAAATTACTAGTGTGTGTCTAATCCCCACTACTTGAGCATACATGCCTGTGGTTCTATTCTGTTGTTAATCATGGTATTTTGGCCTTTTTTTTGATTCTTTTTTTGCATAAATCAAAGAATAAAGAAACATACCAATTGGTCACTGCTAAATAGCAATGTATCATTTACTGTTGTGGTTTAACCCCAGTCGGCAATTAAACACTGCACAGCCGCTCGCTCATCGCCCCCATCCCCACCCCCGGTGGGATGAGGGAGAGAATCAGAAGGGTGAAAGTGAGAAAACTCGTGGGTTGAGATAAGAACAGTTTAATAATTGAAATAAAACAATGGTAATAGTAATAGTAGTAGTAATAAAAATGTAATGAAAAGTAAAACAACGAGAGAGAGAGAGGGAGAGAGAGAGAAGAACAAAACCCAGGGGAAAAAAAAAGTGATGCAACCGCTCACCGCCCACCAACCGACACCCAGCCAGTCCCCACGCAGCGATCGCTGCCCCCCGGCCAAACATGGTATGGAATATCCCTTTGGCCAGTTTGGGTCAGCTGTCCTGGCTGGGCCCCTTCCAGCTTCTTGTGCACCTCCTCACTGGCAGAGTATGGGAAGCTGAAAAGTCCTTGACTTAGTATAAGCACTGCTTAGCAACAACTAAAACATCAGTGTGTTATCACATTATTCTCACGCTAAATCCAAACCACAGCACTATACCAGCTACTAGGAAGAAAATTAACTGTATATCCCAGCCAACCAGGATATTTACCTTGAAATAACTATAATCTGGTGGAAAATGTTATATTTTTTCTCTTTTCCCCTCAAAATTCAACTCCCTTTGCTACCGGGAATTTAATGCAAAGAAAAAAAGAAAGTACCCACTGTTAGTGTATGACCCCACTGTATTTTTGTTCTTCTGCTTCAAAGGCAACCTGCCAGCTCACACAGAAAACAAAGAAAGGTCACTTTCGAAAACTGTATTAAAAGCACTCAACAATAATGGCCCCAAACTACTAGAGCTCCTAGTTGTCTTATTGCAGTATTTGGGGGCTATTACTGTAGCTTTTTATTAAATAAGGGTCATTAGCAAACCTTGTTTTGAGTCTTATGTTGTGTTACCTTTATGTAGTATGTTTACTGCAACTGTGTGCCACAACAGCGCACCACAAGCTCCTTCTGACTTCAGTCTGATTTTTGGATACGCAGGAGGTCAGAATTTTTCTATAAGCAGTGAAACAAAAAGAGGCAAAGCATGCCTGCTTGCACTGAAGTGGCAAAATCACGTTTGTCAAATAGAGATAGACTTTAATTTGCCCCTGTAAGTTGTGATATGTGTTATTTTCCCACTGGAGTATCAAGTGTGCATCACTTTTCTCAGCTGCTATATGAGAAAATTGTAGTTCATGAAAACCTGGTGGCAATTAATGGGAAAAGGATACAATTTGACTTACAGTTCAAGTTATCTCTATTTTCCATTAAAAGAAAGTGTTATGTTTTCAAATTAAAAATGGTCCCAAGCTGCAAAATTCAAGGTTTGTATGAACGTTTTGTTCGATCTCATGTTCAAGGAACAAGTTGGAAATGAATCCCATGCTGAGGTTCAGCTCATTTTATATAGCCTCTGCTCGCGGATTCTAGCGCTTGAGGAGTCAGTGTCCAGTTCCAGGAATTTGGTAAATGCTCATCACTTGTTAAGATAAGATTAGAAAGTTAGAATTAACAACTATTTGCTCTAGCTTGTCCACCATCCTGGATGCTTGAAGTAACTACCTATCCATTTGCTCAGTACACACACACACAAGCAGAATTACATGACAGCACCTTTTCTTGATGAATCACATCAATACAAGCTTCCAAAGGGAAATAACTTTACAAGATGCAAACCCATGATTTTCTGTATTTATAACAATGTATATGCCACCTCAACTAGTAATATGACAATAGATATAAGAAAAAAATTGCCCTTGAAGTCAAGGAATAATGTATACATTTGCTATTTTTTTAAAATCCTTCATTTAAAGAAAAGGAGTTTCTCTGATTTTATACAGATGCCACTATTGCTATAGGATCCAATTAGATGTTTTCATCTTGCATAATGACTGCTAAGGATATATACTCATGGCATTACACAAGGAATTAAGATGTAGAATTCTTAACGAGAGCGATGTCTAATGCCTGAGAGTAGCAGGCTAGACATTAGGTCCCCATTAAGAATGAGCTTAAGTTAAACCATTTGAATAGTCTCACTGAAATGGATCTCAACTATAAGCAGATGTTCAAGTCAAATTTTGCATTAGGTCTTTACTCCTAGTTCACAGCAAAGTTATTTAATTCAAATTTTCTAAGCACTTGTATTAGAAATATATAAAGCCAAGCAACTAAAACACGTGATTACTTACATGAGGCTGTCGTGGTTTAACCCCAGCTGGCAACTAAGCACCACACAGCTGCTTGCTCACTCCCCCCCAGTGGGATGGGGGAGAGAATCGGAAGAGTTAAAGTGAGAAAACTCGTGGGCTGAGATAAAGACAGTTTAATAGGTAAAGCAAAAGCTGCGCACGCAAGCAAAGCAAAACAAGGAATTCATTCACTGCTTCCCACCGGCAGGCAGGTGTTCAGCCATCTCCAGGAAAGCAGGGCTCCATCACGCATAACGGTTACTTGGGAAGACAAACGCCATCACTCCGAACGTCCCCCCCTTCCTTCTTCTTCCCCGGCTTCATATGCTGAGCGTGACATCATATGGTATGGGATATCCCTTTGGTCAGTTGGGGTCAGCTGTCCTGGCTGTGTCCCCTCCCAACTTCTTGTGCACCCCCAGCCTACTCGCTGGTGGGGTGGGGTGAGAAGCAGAAAAGGCCTTGACTCTGTGTAAGCACTGCTCAGCAATAAGGGAAATGTCCCTGTGTTATCAACACTGTTTCCAGCACAAATCCAAAAGGTAGCCCCATACCAGTTACTGTGGAGAAAATTAACTCTATCCCAGCCAAAACCAGCCTTCCCAATATGTAGGTTTTTTACACCTGATAATTCACAAGTCAACCTACAGCCAGTCTTTGTAAATCTTGTTTTATTAATGTCTTCTCTACTGAATTTTTTTGTTAAACCAGAAAATAATTTGAAATGTTGGTGGTGTTCTTGGTGTTGCTGTTGAGCCATCTCAGCCCACTAGCAGCTCTGCACTCAAACTCTGTCCACACTGCTACAGATTTTCAAAGGAAACTAGTGTTATGCCTATCCCTTTCTCGACTTTTGTCTAGGTGCCTTCCCGTTATACACATCCGATATATGATGGATGTGCATCTTAGCACTGAACTGTAGACAATGGGAGAGCTATAAACATATAAAAGTAGCATTTCTGTTAAGACCCTGACAGTAAGCTTGCCCATCAGCCACAGAAACTGTAAGACTTAACAAGATGTGTGGTACTCTGAGATAACGCATGCCTTGCGGGTGTTGTGAAGTACGAGGCAGAGGCAAATGCTTTTAGTGACCTCGCAGTGTTATCTTACAATAACATACACACCTTGTAATATCCTAGGAAATTATAAAATAGCCCCAAACTCACAGAAAATTAAATATATATTTTTTTAATTTAACAACTAAACAAAAGAAATGAGGTGCATAATAATTCAATGGCCAGTAAAGAGCAAATAGCTTATGAAATGTTTCATTACTGGACTGCTGAGGAGAATAATAGGCAGGGTCACAGGTGAATGAAATAAAATGTCACGTATATTCTTCATGCTATTCAAGCACAGCAATTTCCCAAATAGGTTCTTCATTAAAACAAAAATGAAATAATGGAAGAGGGAGTTTGGAAAGATTTTTTTCTATTTTTATGCACCTTAATATTTTTCAAGACACACTCCTATTTATAATTCTGATTGGCATTTGGAATGCCATACTTACTCTACTGGATTGTACCACAGCCCTGTATAGACACAAATTTTGCAGCCTGTAATTTAATTCATATAGATATATGTAACTAGAATAATCCAATGTTTCCAATAATCTGTACATCAAACAAAATTTAGTGGGTTCAAGTTTTCTCTATAAAAAATTTTCTAGAAAATATTTATCCTTTTTTAAAGGATTCTTACAAACCAATAATCATCACTATTCAATTCTTAAAGAACTGTAAGTAATTTATCAATTTGGTCTGAAATCTTGCAACCCTACATGATGTTTAGCAAGTATCAGGGACTACTCCAGATTTACAGTGGTTTGTCTTTTGTATTTGTTATCAATCAGTTATATGGGATTAAATACTAAAAGATACTAAAACAGCAAGTTCCACTTCTATCTTGCAGCAACCTTTCAAAAATGCTGTTACCAAAATTTCTCAACCATATTCTTTGAAAACAGAAAATCCTTCCTAATTTTGTTGGACAATCAATTACAGATAAAATAGATGGGAACCTTTTGTCCATACCACCACAATGAACAACCAATGCCTGGCCTCTTTGTCCCATCTGTAAATAAATATTGGTTTTAGCTGGCAAAGCTGTCCAAATATCGATTGCAACTCAACTTTTAAAAATATCTCACCAGATAACTTGTCTTAATGTCCTCTTGAAGCAGCAGGTTCCATATTAGTGAAGTACTTCACATCCAAGAGACACTTTCTCTTGCTTTTTCTGTGAGTAAGAGTCATTTAAAATTCATACGGAAGACTAAAATGCAGCTTTGATCCAAAGGCACATGAATGAATGAATACCTCAACATTCAAACGGCACAACAGCAAGACTGCACATAGTAAGAATTTCTTAAAATGTTATTTTAGCTGTAAGGATACATTATAAATCCACCCCTGATATTTATGCAGTTATTTCATATGATATTATTTATTTCATAGTATATTTGCTGAAAAGTAGTATCTTGTTCAAGGGCCAAGATCTCTGGAGACAGGTAATACCTTTTGCTGGACCGGTTGGTACAGCTAGCATACCGGGCAGGGCTTTGGGATATATACAGTCTTCTTCAGTTTGATCCAAAACCAAAAACTTCTCCCTTTTAGGAGTTTCCCAGAATGAAAGAAATTAAGAAAGCTTTTCTGAGCGTTAGCAATGAAGAAGACAGTTTTGCAGACATTTGTATAATGAGTTTGAGAGATGATACGGGTTTTCTGATGTTTAATCAGGCTTGAGTTCATAATGCATCTCAGGACATTTGAAAGGTCTCTCTCTCTTTCTCCTCTATCCCACTACCTATTCATGAAATTTGTGGAAATACATATGGTAACATATGGTTAAAATTGGCCCCATGGGTTACCAAGTTACTACAGGAGTATGAAAGATCAGCAAAGACACAGAAATAGTGCTATTGCATGAGACTTACTTCGGTATAAAATCAGGATAAAAACATGTGAGCTCATCTCACACTCTCTGACAGGCAAAGTCTGCTGATAAAGAGGGAACAGGAACGTGGAGCAGATACATAGTGATGAACACAGGGTAAGGACTTACAGAGTAGAGAGCAGTCACATGTCCTATTGTTAAATCTGCTCCTCTTTGTGCTCTCTATATCATTTTCTTTCATGCTCCTGTAACTCTCTATCCTTTTTTCTGCTGTATGGTCTGAAAGGCAGAGAGATATCTTTTAAAGGCCCTCAATAGGTTTTTGGTAACCTATTTTATGTGATCATTAGCCTTCATTATGTTTCCATCATCTGATTTTCGCATTACTTAGCTTCATTTTTTGCTCTCTGTAACTGTGAAAAATAAATGCACCTACATCCAGCTTAGCTTTCTGTATGCTAAACCCAAACACTTTAACAGATTACTCTAAAGGTGGTCCCTGTCCCGTCCCGTCCCGTTCCCCCCCCCCCCCCCGAAAAAAAAACAACATCTCCCCCCCGGAAGAAAACCTCATATTTTCCAACATTTTAGTGCTTAAATATTTGAAACTTCTTATCATTTGGGCTGTTCTGCTTTGGTCCTTTTTTTCAAGAGCAGTTATACCCTGAGGTGCAGGATGCAATAGGGGTTACAGCATTTTTGATGCACTGTGACTGGTGTCTTATGTAACCAGACCATCCCCTCCCAGGCTTTGCTCCACTTTGTTTACCCTGGCAATACAATCCAGCATCTGATTTGCTTTCAGCACTGCAGCTGTATTTTAGTCCAAAGGCTTTAGGGACTTTTCTATAAACAACTCCCAAATCTCTCTCCCATTAAATAATCTCCATTCTGTTCTGGGAAGGATTTTTTTTCCCCCGTGAGTACTGATTAGCAAGGTAGCCGAGTAGAAGTTGTTTCCTTTCAACTGCCCTGCCGATTCATTTGCGGTAAGACAACGCGGTCTTTGCGATACCACAGCTATTTCCAAGAGAGAGAATTTTGATGTCCTAAACAAACATGAGCTCGTGGACAAAAGCCATCAAGAAAAAGCCAGTTATAAAGAAGAAAATAAAAAATAAGCTCTTAGTCATGCCGTTACAAACTAGTGGTAAGCCATGAATCATCTGTGTCTATATAATACTATGAGAGCTCATAGCTTATGTAGACTCTCCTCCAGAGATGACAAAACAATAACATTTTAAAGGTATTTGTTTTATGGTTTCTTGATTGATCGGGCTGTGATCTGATATACTACTACACTGACAACAGCAGAGGGCATTGGCAAGTGTACACGATGTGAGGGCAAACAGATTGACACAATGAACATAGCCCATTTACCACGCACATAAAATGCATAGTAAATAAATATCTAAGGACAGAGCTTTTGAACCGTTGCCATATTATGTGTGCAACAGAGGGTACACACATGTACTTCGTTTGCAGTTGACTCTCTAGTCCCTACAATATCGTGGTTTTATTAAAAAAGTTCGGAATGGAGAAAAGGAAAGCTACATTTTGCCTTGTCATGGCTGCTGCCCCCTGGGTCCACTCCCAGGGGAGCAGGAGCTTGCTTGCTCCCCTGGCGCGTATGGATGAGGGGGAGGCTGCAGGAGTACAGAGTGGGACAGGGAGTGGGACAGGGAGTGGGACTTGGCAGCTAGGACATGAATACAGTGTGGGACTCTCCCAGGAGGCACAGGGGACTTGCTTAAAGAAGGGAGCAAACCCACAGCTAAGTCCTCATAGAAAGGAGATAAGTTCTTAAAAATCTGGAAGGCTCTCTGAGAAGTTTGTTGCAGCCTACGAAGCCACTAATAGTTGATGGGCTGGAAAGCAATATGGAAGTAATGGCACACTTGTAATGATACACTGAAGAATTTATCTTTTCCCAGACATTTTTATTTAATATGTCTCGGTCATCAGCTTTTCTCTGTTTAAAATTATTACTTCATTCTAGTTCAGTATATGGGATATAAGTATGTGTACACATATAGGTATAGAGTATATGTAGTATCTGGTTTGGTATATTTTTAATAAAATCTACCTCCAGAGATGGAAAATTCTTTCCTGTTTTTCAGCATGCTTATTTTTAAGAAAAAGTGGGGCAGTTCAGCTTTATGGCTTCTAGATAGTTGGAGGTCCAGCCGTAATATACAGTAAGAATGCATTACTGTCCAGTTAGGGTAAATGCCTGTTGGGTTCAAAAGACAAGTCAATTAGGATTTTTTCCTGTAATTACCATTTTATAATGATTAATCTTCACAGTGTTTGTTTTTCAGCATCTCCTTATGAGAATCATATTTAAGTAAATAAATGAATTGTATTGAAACCAAATCTAATCACTGGGGAGAGGTTTTCATAACCTCTGAACAACATGAAGCCATTTATGAAAACTGACTTAACCTCTAGGACTATGCAATCCCCTCTGGTGTGTGTTTGGGAAGGGGTTTGTGAACGGGATCCTGCAGCTTCAAGTGCAGCGGACACAGCTGAGTTCTGCCTGCAAAAAATTGAGGGTAAGACTCCCTGCAGCAGGTCTCACCCTGGGTCCAAAGCGTGTCTAGTTCTGTCTCTCACGTAAGCTTCCCCATTTCAGTGATAGATGTCTTCAGAGATCCAAAGACTTACTGATGAGAGGGAAGTATGAGAGGAAGACCGGGGAAAAGAAAGACTTCAGCCTCCTGACTGTGCAGACAACCTCAGCCCAACGTTTATCATTCTTTCAGAAGCGTAGCTGGGTTTCGCAGTAAAGGACTGTAAAAACGTAGTACCTTCAAATGCTTTTCTATTCTACTGTTTCTGTACAAAGGAAGAGTGTTGGTGTGTACTTCAGGCTAGATCCAATGAAGGACTTGGGTGCACAGAAGTTAAATACTGCAGTATTTAATGTCCTAGAATGAAATATGGAAACTTGCACACGTACAGCAATATAATTTAGGTGTTTCAGAGCAGCACAGAGCTGCTGGCAGATAGATGTGTTGTTAGCTCACAGGGACTGTATAGTGTCCACAGAGGGACTAGGTAGATTGGTTGTTAGAGCTTAGGCCTACACAGAAATGAATAGGTGGTATTTTGCAGACACAAAGCAGAGAGTAAACAGCCAGCTTTTGCAGTGCAAGTGTGACAGGAGTGGAGTTCCCCAGGGATGCATTCTGGGAGCTGCCATTCGTCACCCCCAGCCAGGAGTCTGCAGCGAGGTGAGAAAGTTTGTAAATGACACTACGTTGTTTAGAGAGGCAAGGACGAAAGCTGACTGTGAAGAACTATAGAAGAACCTTACAAGACTGGATGATAAAGTGGCAGATTACATTCAGTCTATATTCTGTGGCTGTTTACCTTGATCCAATACAAGATTTAGGGGCATCAAATGAAGATAGTAAGAATCATAGAATCATAGAATCATTGAAGTTGGAAAAGACCTCTAAGATCATCGAGTCCAACCAGCAACCCAACACCACCACCCACTAAACCATGTCCCTAAGCACCTCATCTACGCGTCTTTTAAATACCTCCAGGGATGGTGACTCAACCACTTCCCTGGGCAGCCTGTTCCAATGTTTCACCACTCTTTCAGTAAAGAAATTTTTCCTTACATCCAATCTAAACCTCCCCTGGCGCAACTTGAGGCCATTTCCTCTCATCCTATCGCTAGTTACTTGGGAGAAGAGACCAACACCCACCTCACTACAACCTCCTTTCAGGTAGTTGTAGAGAGCGATGAGGTCTCCCCTCAGCCTCATTTTCTCCAGGCTAAAAATGAAGTTCAAAGCAGTTGATTGGATGGAATACGTTCCTCATGCCACGTACAATACATCTGTGGACCTTATCGCCAAAGGATGTTATGCATGCTAAAAATCTCCACCTTTTCAAGACAGCCTGGTCAAGTTCATGGAAGAGGAATCCACTGGAAATAATTACAGACACATCGGTCTCAGGAAGTCTCCTCAGCTAACTGGAGTCTGAGAAGGTGTAAGAGACAGTATCATAGTTGCTTGTTCTGCTCCTACTCTTTCCTAGGAACCTGCATATGGCTACTCCTGGCAACACCATACAGGCTTGGTGGACCCCAGGCTTGGTGCAGCACAGCCATTGCGCCCCAGGCAGAAGTGTGTCCTGCCTCTGCCTGAGTGCACAGTCCAGGCATGTGCCAGCGCTTGGCCCTGGGGCAAGGGCTAGAGGTGCTGCAGGGTCAGGCAGGACTCAGCGAGGTCGGATGAGCTGCCCAGGGTGGCACAGGCAGGAGCGCAGTAATACTTGCTGTAATTCACTGTCACACAGATTTAAAATTGGACATTGTTGTGGTACTGATACCAGGGCAATGGCGCTGGCACTGGTACCATCCACCACTGCTGCCAACAAGCTCTGGCAATAGGAATTTGTTGGGGAGTAGAGCCAAACATGAGGCCCTAGTGCATGCTGTGACAGCTTTACCAGCTGACTGCAGGAGCTACAGGAAGCTGATCTACCCTGCAGCTTACTAAACTATGTTGAGGGCCATGTCAATGCCAGAAATAACTCAAAATGGAAAGCATTCCTCACTGTTTTACAGCTTCATTTGCACTTAACTGCATCTGCCATGATGCCCCTGCTGGAGGAGCAGCACAGGAACTCATTCTTCATATATGAGATGCTGACTATGTAAAAACAGGTCTGGCACAACATTAAGCAATGAAAAACTATATATGGAACGAGAATTTAAAACCAAATTTAAAATTAAGGGCTTCAAAACCAATTCTTCTCCCCTGACTGTTACAAATTATGCAGCTTTCAGCACCTGCTTAAAGAAACAGCAGTTCTTGATGGCAGTTAACCTCTTTTTTCATTACCGGGGCTCTTCCAGTTCCTCCAGATCAATAGCGCTCCTATGTATCTTTATAAATCTGAGTAGCAGATCCATTCTCATAAAGTTGACCCCATCTTGCTTTTCTGCTGAAAAGCGGAATCAAAAAGTATTTTAAGGGATATTTGAAAGAGGGAGATTAAATTCTCTCTTAGTTATACCATGAACAAAAGCCAAAAAAGAATGCTACATACCTTGGTACATTTTTTTACCCTTGGACTTCGTCAGATCATAGTTATTTTTGTCATTTCCTTTCACATTGCTTTTTTCAATCCTGAAAGTTTTTTAATGTGAATTGACCAGGTTAAGAGCTGCCTGTATTTCATAACCTATTAACAAATTAAACCCCTTTAGTTTATAAAACTGACATTGTTTTTACATTTTGCAGTTTACTTTTAGAAAAGGCCTGGGCAATTAAATGAGGCAATTCAAGTCTGCTCTTCTTCCCAGTATTATTCAAGATCTTTTATACCAGCATAGAGCTGTTCCTCCTATGCTGTAAGGACTAATGTGGAAATTAAGGCAAACAGATTTTTCACTGATCAACGGATATTTTAAAACAAAAAAAAGCACAAGGGAATGTGTGTATTGATTTTAAGTTTCTTTCCAGATTGATTTTACAACATGTATAGTCTGAGCAAATTTAATCTGATAATTTCATTTTAAAATTCAGTTATACTTTATATCAGTATTTTCTCTGTAGATACTTCTCAAATGGAGGAAACCAGGCTGCTTATGTATGTATGCCCTCTCATCTTTCTAAGGGTTTTGTAGAAACTTTGTCACAGTGGGTAGAATAATAAAAAGCCCGTTTCCCAAGCTAGCTAACAGTTGTATACATCATTAACTATAAATATAGGTAAATGGACTTCAGCTGAATGTCAGTTAACTACTCAGTTAAGTAAAAAAGCAAGTTGCTACAGAATAATTTACAACTTGATTATTTGTTAGATGATGACAAGAAAACAAATGCAATACTTTGGTCTCCTTTTATTGGGAACATTAAAAAGAAACAGCGTATCTTTCCAATAACAATAGAGGAGTTTTTGACAAGATGCTGAAGCAGTCAGACGACATATACAGATTTGCAACTAAATTTGGTTTAGTAGCAGGGCTTCTTTTATGTGTGGAAGCCATTATGGCTGCTACATCCATTTTTGGAGCTATAGGTTTGCTTCTGCAAGTAGCACATCCATGGAATTATTATTATTATTACTATTTTTTATTATTATTTTTATTATATCTGTTGAAAGAATAATGCTCTAACATCAGTTGTTGAACTAGTACCTTGATAATAATCTCCAAGGTAGCTAACAGTAGTCTGAAATACCTGTATCATTGCTATCTAAGAAGTGGAAACTAGAGAAAATGACTTCTGATTCTGGTTGTGCTTTTAACTCACCGTGCAATCTCCAGCAAGTCACAACTCCTGAATCTTATTCCCTGCATTTTTGAATGACTGCGGGAAGTAATTCAGAAACTTCTGAAACGTGCAGACTGAAATCCTTCATGTGGCTTGTCAGAGGATGGATCCCTTTCAGTTCTGCCCATGGGACTGGCACTCAGTCCCCTTTTCCCAGTCATTTCTACCACTCTGCCCATAAAAATTTGAATATTCCAGCGAGGGACCCATGTATCGAAGCACTTCCTAATGCTTGTGAGACAGAGCTGAGCACTGCAGATTTTGGGAAGGGCACATGAGCATGTGCACTCTGCTGAGAGCGGAGAGGGCAGACCGACCCTCCGCATTGCACAGCTCAG
Source organism: Aptenodytes forsteri (assembly GCF_000699145.1). Classification (NCBI taxonomy): domain Eukaryota; kingdom Metazoa; phylum Chordata; class Aves; order Sphenisciformes; family Spheniscidae; genus Aptenodytes; species Aptenodytes forsteri. Next base: position 718,653 of record NW_008794009.1, read on the forward strand.
CTGCACTGGGGCTGTCTGAGGCATCCAGAAAACAGACACACAGACAGACACCTCCTGGTTGGGGTGATGTGGAGGGTGCGATTACCTACCAGCTTTTATAAGCAAGCTGTAACTAGCAACAAAACCGAGCCAACTGTAACCTAGGAAACTGCTGTGAAATAACCACAGAGCAAGTGAGCACAACCGCTGCACGAGTTACATCTGCAACAGACTTCAACATCTGCAAATTGCCCTGTAAGCTACCAAAAACCCCACGGCTTCTCACTAATGGGGTTTTAAATGGACTATATAACACAACTAGGAGCTTGGCCCATGGCTGCTCAGCAGAGGGCAAGAGGTGCTCTGTGTGTAGCAGAAATCAGGGGCTTCGTTGTCTTCTGAGAGTGGGGCTCCACTGGAAACATGACAGCAGCTCTAATTCAGGGCCTTGGACGTATTTTCAGCTTACCTGTGAGGTTTACAAGCAGTTGCTTAAAATTTATATTACAAGGTATGCACTCCATAAAACTTTAGAAAAAGCCCTTGACCCAGAAAGAACATGTTAAACAAAATAGCTGTGAGAGAAAGAATGGTATACGCAGGCTGCATGCAAAGGAAAAGTATGTAATATAGTTTAGACACCTTTAAGCAGATTTCCTTACTTTCAGATAGCTGGAGCTTTTTTGCAAATGTAATTAACTCTGAATTTCAAAACTTTAGGATATTCGTTGGGAGACACCCCCCCAGTTTCTGGATTTGACGGACTCCCCCACCTACTCATCTCAGGAGTCCTGTTAACCTCCACAGAAGCTTTAAAAAATTGGAAAGCATTTCCCAGCACTCAGAAGGACTCGGTACCCTTTGGATACAAATATCCCAAAGCCCAAGATCAGGAAACCTGTACATTCTTCAGTGTCATCAAGCAATTCTGAACCTTTGCCACGTGCAACCTCCATTTGACAGACTCCCCCACCTACTCATCTCAGAAGTCCTGTTAACCTCCACAGAAGCTTTAAAAAATTGGAAAGCATTTCCCAGCACTCAGAAGGACTCGGTACCCTTTGGATACAAATATCCCAAAGCCCAAGATCAGGAAACCTGTACATTCTTCAGTGTCATCAAGCAATTCTGAACCTTTGCCACGTGCAACCTCCATTCCACAGTTAATCTTTATTTGACTCCTACATTTCCTAACCAGCAAAAGCCTGTTGTAAACACACAAAATTCTGGCAACTTCACTTATTCTGAGCAATGCCCTTCACTACAAATACTCTCTTCGTTTTCGATGGTGTCACTTTTGAAGTAAGATACTGTTGAATGTGATTATTTCTTCTATTCGACCACCAGGAACAGATCCTATGATTGTCTATCACACAATAATACAGTAGAGAACCAGAATCTGTATTTTCATTTGAAAAGCCATTCCTTACACACTTTTCTCAGTCTCTTTTCCCTTCTTCCTGAGGTGGCAAATACCAGTGTCCTAACTGTGCACACATTTCTTTGAAATATATAAAACACAGAAATTTGGAGTTACAATGACTGCAAACAGAAAATCAGACATCAAAGATTTCCTACAACCAAATGAAGCATAGGCTCTTACCAGACTGTAAGTAAAAGCAAGACAAATTTAGCAAAGTTTGGATCTGGATTTAAACTTTTGCTTTAGGGTTATCACAAGAGCCCCCAGATTTTAATACTTAGTAATATAATAAACTGTGGAATTTTGCTCCAAAGACCCATCCCTATGCTGAATATTGTTGGGAATACATAGTACATAGGAACATGGCACATGAACGTTGTCGGGAATACATGGCTCTGGGATACACGGTACATTTAGTTACTGTACTTGCTAAACTTTTTGAACTGTGGTAGGAAAACAGATCAAACAACAGGCAAAAGGAGTTGAGTTGTTTAAGACTATTTCCTTAAACAGTTTTCATACTGTAATAAAAGAGAACAGCGAATTGTTTGAATAAGGATTTTATATACATATATAGCATCATGGTAATTTTTTCCAGATGAAGCTCAAGGCTGATTATGTATGAAAGGCAAATTATTCTCTCACCCAACAGAGGATGGTCTCTGCAGATCAGAATATCAACAGAGAACTGTGGTAAAATTCTTTAGTTGTCAAAGACTACATTATACATGGGCTGTAAATGAATGGATTTTGGTTCTAAATACAGACACTCTTCCCATTCACAGAAAATTAAACTTACTCCGACAAGGAGATATATCGAGGATTCACTTTCCTTCTAAAATTATCTGACAGCTTCACTGTTTAATGACATACAGCCCGTCATTCCTCAGAAAATCTGTGAAAGCCACAGCTGCTGTGTCACCTGAATTTTACTAATGCACTGTTCACATAATTAATAAAACCATATGGATGGACCAGGCTTTATCAGAAACAACTTCAGCATACGCAAAACCTTGCATCCTGCTCACTTATGATACATTGCCGATGACTGTGACTAAGAAGACAAGAGTACATATTAGCTATGCCTGTGCAGCTGAGTCAAGGCTGTATATGCTAATATGACATTTTCTTAACTTTTGACTTCCTAGCTCTTCATCCATAATATTTTTGTAACAGATTTTGAAAAGGAACTTATTTATCTATAGAAAAACTAATGTCATTTCAGGGATAATTTACAGGTTTAAATTATGATTTCTTACTCTTCTGAGGCTACACAGTATCAAGAGGGCTTAGCTGTAAGTGTTGAGGACCACAGATAAAATAATACGAATAAATAATCTCTAAAATGAATTTTCTTATACATATAAAGGAAACGGTTGTATTGTTTAGTTTATCAAGCTGGTTTTGTGACTAGACGTGCCTCGTGGATTCAACACATAGCTCTATTCAAATGTCAGTGCCACGCACTAGCTACTTTTGTCATGAGTGTTTTTCACGTATAGTTTGACCAAAGGCTTTAAAGAAATGCAGTACAAATGTGGTCCCTCTCAAAATTCCCATGTCTTTCCAGTATTGTAGCCAGCTACTGGTTGTAGCAAGATTTCCTGCTGTGGTCTGAGATCACTTTCCATCTCAAAACAAAATGCTGCCTGTTGGCTCACATGAAGGAAAGAAGAATGTATCTGTAGTAACATGGAAACTTCCTGCTTTGCTTTGTAAAATTCACACATCTTTTACAACGGATACTTCAGGCTGCTTGCAACTTAGACGCAAAACCTGACGTGCCAGCCACTGGCAGCAGGGAATGTCCTCGCCTTCCAACGCTCTAAACTTGGGTCAACATTCATGGGAAAACTCTGTTCTCTTAAATGTCAAATTATGCAAAATGCAGACTGAAGAAAAAATAATAGCAGCTTATCTGAATGAAGAGGAAGAGATCCTCCCTCGTGACACTCATTTCTATTTCTGCTTATCAGTTTCTGTCTCTGTTCTGAGCAATGCATTTGTCCATGTGGTGGACTGACTCTGCAGCATTTCCTATGCCAGTCCTGCCCAGCAGGGACAGATCAAGGTGACCCTGTCTAGATGGGGCTGTTGGGCAGCAGGGAGCTGCTGTCTTCCCACAAGACTTGGTCAAGCTCCCTTACAAGACATTTAATAAGGGTGAAAGCAGATGACAAGAACTTTTCTTTTTGCCTCTGGCTTTTCTTGGCCTAGGGTAGTCCTTGAATTTACAAGGGCACCAGCTCCTAAAAAGGCTTAAAGAAAGGCAGAGCTGAAGAAAGAAGCTCCCCAGAAGGTGAACACAGCCCTGGGCACAGCTGGGGAACAGACAGACATGTTGCTGAGCATACATCCAGGTCACAAATTTGAAATACCAGGATTTCAATTTCCCTTGGAGGAACTCTGGACCCAGAGGGAAGGTCTCAGACTGAATTACCAGCCCCCTCTTCCCCCGCCAAAATAATAAACAAAACAATGTTCCCCCTCACAAGGGCAAGGAAAAAAAAGAGAAAAACGGAGGGGATGAGGTTTTCCCTAGTCACTGAAGACTGACAGTGTAGTCCTGCCCCTACACCTAACTAAAGACAAAGTCCAGGTATCTCTGGCTGGCAGAAATTACTATAAGAATGGCCAAATTCAATGTCCTTCTTCACTTTGTAGCACATCTTTACCTTCATACACAGGAAAATCCTGTGCCCAACACAGCTCCGGGTATGACGAAAGTAAAGAATGCAGCTCTGAAAAGGTTGTGTTGGCTCACAGGATGTCTGCTGAGGCAGCGTGCAATCTGTGTGTCTCTTTTTATACTCGTGACACCAGAGGAGAATGGAATGAGGGAAATTACATCTGAAATAGCAAATGTAGAGTTTTGAGTCACCACCCAGAAGCATCTTTTTATAGATGAAAACAGCAATCGTTTTGACAAGCAAAGTGTAGTTGGGTGTTTTTTGTACAATTTGACTTATCTGGGTTTGCTTTTTATAGATCCCTTTCCTGCCCACAATAGCAATTTCCTGTTTACTGCCTTTTCCAAGTAAGACATCATTTGTTTCCATTCGTAATTAAGACATTAAAAATTACAGCAGTGTTCAGTCATAAAAGCTGAATACTGTTACAGGCTTTACTAGTAGAGTTGTTTGGTTCTTACAGACAATGGGGGGGAGAGCGAGAGAAAGGAAAAACATTTATTTGTTGCATCACAGCAAATATGTTCTCCAGAAGTAAAATAACCATGAATTTCTAAATTCTGACTTTTGTATTGGAGGTCACTTCCATTTACAATGGAATGGGAATTGCTATTTGGGACACTTTATTGCTAAAGAGTTTAAACTGTTCTGCAAGTATTTCTGTGAATATGACACGCAATTTGTTTTTGTGAACATTAGCACAAATAAAACTTGTATTGAATTGTATGTTTGCAACGGGAAAGTGAGCAAGCCCAGAACGTAGTTAAGATCAAACCATATCCACTTCAAAATTGAGTTACTTTTTTGAAGAAAAAGCTTCATATAATATTACAGTTCCAATATGAAATATCAGCTCTACCATAAAAATTTGCCTTCCAAGTTGGGCAATAATTAACAAGCTCAGCTGTGGAATATTTGCAATATTTTTAATGTTCTTATGTAAGTCAGCATTCATTCCCAGAGAAAAAGGTAGAAGAGAAAGCAATCAGACTGTACAATGCACTGCTTTGCTAAGCTCAGTATATTGTGTCTAACACTACTGGTTATGTAAGTGCAGTATTTGTATTATCATTTGTGAAAACATTTGATTCACTAATTGTGCAAATATAATAACTGTGTTTTTGAAACGCTGTAGTGTGCACAAGGTCTTCCAATCTTAGTCCAATTTGGTTTTGTCTGGCTTCAGTTTTCAGACCCTGGTTCTTGTTAAACTCTTACATTATTAGGTTTTAAAATTCTCTGATGTATTAGAATATCCATTAGCACCTTCCCCAGGGAGGGGATCAATCACCCCTCAGTCTCTTCTGTTTACTTAAATGAATTGAGCAGGGTCACTTTTTAAGGCATTTTCTCCAGTTCTAGAATAAATTCTGTGGCTCTTATCTGATCCTCCTCAAATTTTCGACTGTTCCCAGTCATGACATCCCTGTTCTCACACCTAAGGATCACCTGTTCCTGTTGCATCATCCTGGGAGTGCATGGGCAGTTGCATGGCCCTTACGACCCACAGATCCTTGTCAAGGTCACCACTTTCTGAAATGTAGTCCTATGTTTGGGAGGTAGTTGTACAGCTGTGCACACCTATTAAAGTGCATTTTGTTTGCGATCTCAGTTGCTGAGAATGACTGCATCTTTGTTCGCAGCTCCCACCAGTCGCTGTGTCATCCACAAGTTCTATGATGGGTCATTTCTATTCACCTCCCGATCATTGATTAAAATGTGGCTTTGTACCAATGTCTATGCAAGTCCAATGAAATCACTCCCATCCAGGATAATTTCTCATTGGCAACAGCTTTTTGACATCTGTTCAGTACGTTAGAATGTCATAAGCTACGAAGTCAAACCCCTTGCAATAAATCATAATGTATCATTTCTACCCAATTATATTCATCAACCAAATATGTCATTACGTCTGAGATTTAAATCAAGTTTGTTGACAAGATCATCTCTTTATAAAGTCATGCTGTCTGAAACTGATTACTTTCTTGCCCTTTAAGTCTTTATTAATTTAATTTCATTGGCACTTTCTTGGTTTTGTCAGGGATAGGTGTCAGGCTAACCAACATAGAGTTACCTGGGACATCCTGCTTGACATTTTTAATAGGGAAAAGATACTATATACTGCCACAACAGCTAGCACTTCATCACTATTGTTATTTCATTTTAGCAGAACTTCCTCTGTTCCAAGATTTATTAGAAAGAGCATCAGCAGACTTTAGACCTCCTTATCTATCTCTTTCCAGGACTTCTGAATATGTATTATCGAATCTACTTATTTAGAAATATGTACGCTAAGTACACATTTCTGCAGTCCTTCCAACTTAGTAAAAGGCTGGAAAGTCTGCATGTGAAATAAAATGCTTTATGCTACTTTCTTCCAAATACAGAGCTAAAATATTTATGATGCACTATCGATAATTTTGCTGACTAGATCTAAAGATGAGACTACCAAACTTAGGCTTTCTTTAACAATGGATATACTCATCTTTGTTATTCTTATCTTTCATTTTTCATATCTCTAAAAGCCATGAATATTTATTTAGCTTAATCTTTAATTTCTTTTACTGATTATCTATACTTGACAAATTCTAATCAATATTAGACTATAATAAAAATATAAACATATTAATATAATATAAATAATAATTATCTATTTTCCCTTCATCCTATTTGTTATATTCTGCTTTCTATCTCTGTTTTATGTCTGTTTTAGACAAACTATTAGCCAAAGCTGCCTTTTACCCTGTATCTACTATGGTCAAAAACAAATTATGTTTCTTGAATCATCATTACTATCCATTAATCCATCTCTAAGAGTTCATTTTTCATTTCAAGAACACTATTTATGCAATATTTATATTTACATTTGAAAACATATAACACCTCTGCTACAAATTTAGCAACCATATTTTGTAAAAATATTCCTTTTTTATTGTGCTCAGGTGAACACACGATACATTTTGTACCATCTGATGTTTATGTAAGCAGTCATGCTTGCAAAACCTTACAGAATAAAGTGCCTTAGAAGGCAGGACCAAGCCCGGTGGTTTTGGCCTGTGTAGGCCTCTGCATTTCAATATCACAATCACTCTATGACTGCCTGCTGTCATTGTCAAAATATTCATAAACCAGCTTCCTTACTAAAATCTCTTACAATTCAATTAAAATGGTTTTCTTCTTTGTCTTCCTAATTCAGCCTTGTTGTAACTTCCATGAAGAACTTAAGCTCTATACCAATTATTGTCAGGGCAACAGGCTGAGAAATCTGGTTAATACCTTATTCCCAATAAATGAAAGTATGTGGAATTTATTAAAACTGCTGAGCATAGAGATAAAATTATTTATAAATAAATTTAAGTGTATCATCTCCGCTGGAGATGGTCAGGGTTTAAGCTAGACCTGCGGCTGGATTTGAACTGAGAGTACTATAACATTGAGTTTGGGCTTCCTGAGATTAGACAGAGCACGTACATAAATTGGTACCTCCTGAACTGAGTTTAAAGCTGACGCTTAGCACAAGGAAACATGGCTGCCATCACTCCTCTGTGCTAAACCCTACCCTCTAGTGAGAGGGACAAGTGCAGCTGCATATTTCCTTCTGGGTATTCTACTTAAATGGCTACCAAACATGAATTCTGGTAAAATACTTCCATTAATTCTGCGGATGACAAGAGGACCACATATTGAAGCACTTCCCTATTTCTGCAGGTGGCTTATGGTCCTCAGTAGCTTTTGTCCTCATTGATCATCTTTCCAGCTGTCCACGACCATACAGAAATCAATGACAGGACTGCAACTCCCCACCAAAATCCTTGCAGGTCCTTGGTGACTAAGTCCCATTTTTTGAGACTCCTCTTGAATAGACCACAAACAACTACAAAATAATGTAACAGTAGCCTCTGAAGCTATTTGAACTGAGCCTGCGCAAAGTACAGGGATCAGTCAGGAGCAATCTGCACTGGCAGAAGGGTGAACTGGATGGCATTTCCCAACTCTGCCATTTCAGAAGCTCTGCAATTTCTAAAATAATCAGTGGTTAAAACAATCAGTCAGTGAGTGTGAGAACTAATGAATGCATATGTACACCTAACAGGACTCATCCGTCAAGAAACAAGAAAGGTTTTTCTTGATTTTGTAAGGCATTTTGATGTGTGAGGTTTATAGTCATACTTACCCATGATCACAAGCCATGTATCTCAGAATCAATGCAGCTTCAGAACAATTTTGCTTACATTTTTGCTGCTTGAGGTATCATGTACAGTGAGGGTAGCCCATGACAGCATATTTCAATAAAGTGTCAAAACTGTTATTAGTCTGGGATGGGACAGCACACTATAAAATTAACTGTAATTATTAAAAAGTGCTTGCCATGGCTCTACCACAGTCCCACGCGTGAGGGAAGATACGGAGAATGGGACCGTGTTGCTGTACTTCATTAACCTGTCCCACATCTTAATCCAGACTGAACTAAGCCCTGTGGTTGATTGCTTTCTACAATCTATGCTAATTTGTGTAGCTAGCAATTTGTGTGGCTCTCTAGCACTGCTGCTTTAGAGACAGAATGCGATCCAGCAACTCAGATTTCCTCCTCCCATTGCTATGCAAGGTCCACATAGCAAGCAGAGAGAATCAAGCAGGGCAGGTTGTTTCTCTTTTAATCAATTGCAACGGCACGCAGGACAGACAATAATCCTTCTGCACACTGGGTTTACAGGAAATTAAAGCTTTCTGAAGGATGAAAAATATGTACACTTACCAACTGAATTTCAAGGATTATAATTATCCACAGTTATATGCAAGTGAGATAAAAAAAGAATCTCCCTTTAGTTTTAGCAAGATCTAAAGGTGAAAACAATGTGACTGAAATTTACTGCATAAAATGTGCTCCATCAGTTTCCTTCTGTTTTTTAATTACAGATTGCTTAACAATACCCTGCATTTCCTAATCAGAGGAGCACAATCTTCAAGCCAAACATTTTTATTTTCCAAGTTATGCCATTGATATTGAAACAGCAGAATGTAAGTACTGCAGTCTAGCAATTGACCTGCTTGGAACTGTAAAATACATCTGAGACTAATGACAATTTGACCAGTATCAAACCCAGCAAACAAGTGAAAACAACATAAAGAACATAAAAATAAAACCAAGTTTTTGCTTGTTGTTTCAGTTTTGAACAACTTCAAGCTACATGGAAGGTCCCCAAAATAAGTTTCATTTGCAAGCTTCTTTCATGTGCGATATCTGAGTTTCAAAATTCTCAATTTTGAGGTTTGTTTGGTTGAGATCATATCTCCAATTAAACTAAACACACACATTTGTCGCTTTACGAGTGAAAACAATGAAAGCACTTAAAGGTTCTGACTATATTCCTTGGGAAAAAACATTCTTACACAGCCACTCTCTAATGCTTGCATGTTAGGTCCCCACACTAATGCAACTAGACTTTTGTGCACTATCAATTTGTTCTCTAGGAAGAAATCAAAATTTGGAAGGCATAGGACAGATTAATGCTTCCCCCAGCTACTTAAACTACTGGATTTTGCCTATGATGCTATTTAAATTTAGCATCTTATTAAATTAAGTCTCTGAGAGATGAAGTGACAGCTAGAAAGTCCTTGATACATCAGAAGTAGTGGCATACCAGGAAAAGAGTTGACAGCACTAATGTTCTTGGGAATATGAGAATCTTTAATTTACAGCCACCTTGCATAGATTTGGTTTGATGCTCTCAGCTGAGAAAAGATGCCCCCAAAATTGCAATCTCATTTTATTAAATTCACAGTTTTCTGAGTTCAGTGTCAAGCTGGGATTTTCTTAAGACATTTGAACACTTGTCTAAGAGTATTATCTTAGTCTTGCTGTGCTGTCCTATATACTAAAATGTCCGAACTAAAACTGATATTACATGATAAGAAAGCTTCTGCTTACATATGCAATAAAGGTAGTACTCTCTCTCCATCGTGAAGAATATGCAAATTTCTCCTTGAAAGAAACCCCATGTGAGTCCAAGATGTGTTCCTTAAACTTGATCTGTATTGCTGCAGATGTATACAATATTGGAAACAACTTTGGGAAGAGATATTACACTATGAAAATTAATAACCAATTTTTGGTATTGCTAAAGTAATTACAATGCTCTAAATCTGAGTTGCAAGCCAAGGATGCCTTTCGGCTATTGTCAAAACTGTGGTTTTCCCCAGGTTTATCTTCAAGCTCATTTTTGTTTTCTTTCCTAATGAAAGAGGTAGACACGTGTTGTTTTTGCGGTTTCCTTGGTTTCCAGGGCCACTTCAGAATATTTTCTTTGCAAAATATCAGAGCTCTCGTTTGAGGTCCCTCCCTCCCTTTATTTTGGCTTTCATAAGTTGAAAGGTAAAGTTGTCCTTTTCCTCTTAGTCCAGTCCAAAAATGTGTGTGGGTAGGTAAGAATGAATTCAACACTGGTTTCATATTTTTCTCTTAGCTGTAACAGGGTTTAATAAAGATCTCTTCATAAGGTATTTGGAACATGGTTTAAAGTGATTTATTTGTATATCTTGCAGAGTGGACCTTTCTTTGAAAGTTGTTCCCACTGAGAAGGAAGAGAAGGAGAAACAAGTCAAAATAGGCACAGTGAAGTTGCATAACACACCAGGAATTCAAAGTCTTCTGACTTTTATGAGGACAGTATTATCCACTCAAATGCTTTTTTGTTCCATGGTCTGTTGTGCGCATGCTCCAATATGGTCAAGCTATTTGATCATTGTTTCCTAATTACAGTAAAAATGGGATGAACTAAACAAAACTGAAGAGTTCTGGCATAAGCACTGACCTGAACTGTTTATTTACTTTTTCCAGCAAAATGGATCCACGTCTGCCACTTCTTCCATAGGAATGCCATTTTGCAGGCTGACAGATTTGCTGATGACACCACTCTGCTGTACAGAAAAAGGTAAAAAAGGTGTCCTGCCAAAACCTGTAAGAGTTTATCACTGCTCCTTTTCATTTTGCAGGTCTGCATATGTTGGACTTCAGTGATTTTCATTTGGCAGACATACTGCGAATTTTAAATCTTATAAAGGCTGCAAAGATGGTTGCATCTTTTATATAAAGTTTACATAGCCAAACTATTGATTAACTGAAGTCTCAAAATTTCTTGAAGAATTTTTGAAACTTTTTCTCTCTAGGGCACTTCTACGTGAAGGTGACAAACAAATTACTCTCAACTGAGTTTGGGATTTTTGATAGTAGATTTCCAGTTTCATAGAGGCTTTACAGGTCCCAGTGAGTGACAAAACCCATCCGTCATTCTAGAGGGTCACTGCTGGTAGCTCTAAATTCCTCCCTTTCAAATTCAATGTTTTGACATGGGCTAAAACCATGAGTGATGCTTTGCAGTCATTGCCGTCTTGCATGGCTGAATTAGGCAGCACTTCCTAAGTGTCATGAACCTTGGTCCCAGCACAATAGAGAACAGACACTTTCTTTTTCTTCCTCCTTTTGAATCAAATATATTAAAAGTAACTAAGACTTTCTCAAAGCAATCTAGCTGTTTTCTTCCCAAATGGTGCACTAAGTTGTTAGCATCTGACATGTCAAGAATGTGAAAAACATAAAAGCCTCACACTTTCACCAGCATATCTAAGAATGGCAGACAGAAAATATAGCTGGAGGGTTTGGGTGGAGCAGACAGACCCTGTGTGACTCTGGCTGACTTTAATATCTAACAGGCGCGGCTCCATATCACTAGATGCTTCTGTTGTTCAGCAACGATTCTGAAAGAATATGCTTCTTACTGCAGCCTTGAAGGTCTTTAATTTACTGTGGTTTTTTTAAGTGTGTGGAACTATAGCTGCATGTGATTGTTTAGGGATATTTTTCCATAGGTCTGAAGGGCTGTCTTTTAATTTCCAACAGCTGCTTTTCTAGCCAGCATGCACTATAATAAATAATGATAATAATAATAATAATACTCTGAAGATGCACCGCAACACCCACCTCTCTAAAGACTAAAGAACACCATGAAATTACCGCTCATGCTACATTTAGTCATCAAAGCCTCCTACCACAGCTAGAGCCCTTAAAAGGTGAAAACCAAAAAGGGAGCCAGTCTGTGGATCTGGCATTTTTCCTACATCACTTAAAGAGATCTCTTCCACAATGTAAGGCTCTTGCTTCCCCATAGGAACAGAAGGTGCTGACTGCAGGGTTGTGGGTATCTGTTGATCTGAGGGGCACCAGCTAGAAATGAATACAGCATTAATTGGCTTGGACTCCCCACTGAGCACCATTCTTTTTTTCTGTGGCTGAGAATACCCCAAAACCTTAACTAACTCTTGTGAACTTTCTAATGCTTGCACAACACCAAAACTTCGTTTAAGACATCCAATATAGCAAAGAAAAAGGAGGCATTAGCTTTTCTCTACAAGTGCTTGCCATGTCTCCAAATATTAGTGGTCCAGTAGTGCTCTTCAAGCCTGACATTGCATAATATGACATGCCGAAGGCTGCTCCTGTTAACGTTGATCCAGAATCTGATAATGAACATGTAAATAGTGATTTAGCTCTGATCCACATGTCTGTGGCAAGCTGGATTCTCAGATCATTGCAACAGTTACATAATTTGCCTTGAAAAAATGTCAGAATATTTCAGTTTAAGAAATATTTGTCATATCTGCATTGACATATATCTGATTATTGCATCCTGGGAATTTAAAAATAAAAATCAATGTTTCATCCTAATCTGTGTGAAAACAACAATATAGAGTTGGATTCTTCCACAAGATGGAAAATCTGATTTTTTTCAGCATGAGTCTTTATCAGTGGACTCATTTACTCTCATCCGCTCTCTAAGACTGACAAAAACTTTCTTCCAAGGCACACTGTAGAAAAGCATTCTCCTTCATCTTAGTTACATTGCTCCCAATATTCTTTTTAACATACACATCTTTTTCATGCTTGATACCTTATCCCAGAGATAATTTTTCAGCTATTCAGGTTGGTTCTCTGATGGACTAAAACAAAGAAAAAATACACCTGTGATTTTGCTTTGGGTGGTTTATCACGCTCTTTTTCATGCTGCTGAGAGCCTCAAAAAATCCCAGACTAGTCCATTAGTGCTAAAAATATTTTCTTCCTTGATCTTTGCCAACTGTATGCAGAATAACTTTGAAGTAATTGTTAAAATAAGTCATCGACAGGATAATGAACTGGTCTCCTCATTTCTTCCCACCAGAGTCAACCTTCCTGACTGTATTCTTTTTCTGAGGTACAGTTGGTGACACAAGGATACTAACATTCTCATAGTCTTCCTTCTCAAAGGAATAAGATGTATTTCATGCACCAAAGAACCTTTTCCCCTAGAAAGGGTGGTGGAAATGGTTTCACGACAACCCTTGTATGTTAAAAGACCTACTTAAGAAGTCACTGTCTGTTTTTTCTTACTAAAAAATTGAATGGGTATGCAAACACTGCAGCTGCTACTAGCAGGAGCTGCAGCTTATCCTAAAGGGACCACCTCCCTCACTGAAGAATTGTGTGCCTATATAGTTTCAAAACTCTATCTATAAATTCATACATATGCTGAGTTGAAACCTGTAAAGAGGAGTAAGAATCTCCTAAACTACAAATCACCTCAGGTTCTGCAGCTCCCTTTTTAGGGTTTCCTTAGTGGGAAGGTCTATGGGAAAACCCTATAGGCTTGGAAGTGAGCTTGGGAGATCAGCGACTAGTATTGTTGACAGATTAACTGAGAATTAATGAAGTTCTACTATATCTTAAGATGCTTAAAAAGGCATTTGAAGCTTAATCTGACCCAATTAAATATACTTACTTACTATATATATTATTCCACATAATTTATTTTAAAGCATCATGTTTGAGTCACATATCTATTTTATTTAGATTCCATTTTTTAATCCAACCTCTCTGTGGCACTACAAGCTCAACATAAAACACCCTTAGTGTTTTCTGAGTTGTTTAGAGTGCCTAAGCAGAAAACTGTTTTCTTTGTCTCTTTATCACAATAACATCTTTAAAAAATTATGACATGTCTATATAGCTTAGCAAAAGAAGTACTTGGCGGGGGTAGCAGGGACTCAATTGTTATTTCCAGCTAATGCCTCCTCCTGACACAATCCCACCATTTTGATTAGGAACAATTTATTCTATCTAGAATAACCTATTGTGCCCATTGCATTACAGCTGAGAAATTAAACTTTTTCTACTGGTGGAATCTAAACAGATGTGATCTAGCTTGTCTAGGTATTACACACAGAAATAAAACACTTAGTATTGTACAACAGCCTATTACAGAGATAAAATGGTGTAATCCTGATAAAGTTATAGAAAAGGAAAAGAAACATTATTTCACTGTGGGAGTGTTTTGTGGATAACAAGCAATAAAGCAACATATATTTCGTGTGCTATAATTAATGGACGATGCAGACTGCAGTTTTGTATTTTTTAGGTCTATGTCATCTCTAACTGTCCTTTGTTTTTTTACTGTGCAATCAGCTCCTTCCTTGAAATTCTCTTTCTCTTTTTTAATTTCTTTTTTAACTAAGTTTGGTTTCCAGTATATACATGTCTATATAGCTTAGCAAAAGAAGTACTTGGCGGGGGTAGCAGGGACTCAATTGTTATTTCCAGCTAATGCCTCCTCCTGACACAATCCCACCATTTTGATAGGAACAATGTTATTCTATCTAGAATAACCTATTGTGCCCATTGCATTACAGCTGTACTGTCTACTTTTCCTTGGAAACCTATACTGTGATCAGCTCAAATAGCATTTTTACGAAGGTGCTGCAGTAATTTTAAAGATGGCTACACTGTACAATCACACATCTAACCCGCACCTCAAACAATCCACACTTATTTAAATTATGACTTGGAAAGGCACCCTTGGATAAGCTGCATTTTCAGAGAAGCTGTAAAAAACAAGGAGCAGAGAGGGCTGGGTAGAGGAAGAAAGTTCTGGGAGATCAGGAACTGTGAGGACATGGAAGAAGACAGAGCTCAAAGCTAAACTCCACCTATATTACTTGCATTGCTGATGAATCACAGGTGTTTCTTTTTTTTTCTTATTGCTTGTTTTTAGGGGACAGCACATGGACAATGCCTATGAAAATGTAATACTTGATGTAGTTTTGCTGACTGCAATGCTCTAGACTGATTTAAGGATACAACTTAAAAATACATTTCAAAATGTGTATTTTGAAGTATTACCTAGTGGATTTAGTAAACAGGCATGAGTGCGTATACTTCTCTCTTTTGTTGCACTTGGACCAGCTTGTGAGATAGATTGAGATAGATTTATATATTCAGGTCTGAGGATAAACTCACTACTGCAGGAAAAAGCCCAAGTATCTGAGCTACCTTAGGAGTTTAGGTTTCAGGTAAACACAAACAAGACAATCAGGAGAAAATAAATCACATACACAGAGTTCTGAGTATGAAATCTGGGAGAATGTGCTGCAGGAGTGGAAGGCAAATACTTGAGAGTGCGGGGACCAAATGGGAAGGGTACCCCTTCATACACTGTGGCAACACTGGCCACTGCTGAGGAGCTGCATGATCACAGGGTTCACAGCTGAAGACTGCACATTCACAAACAGCAATGACAACCCATGGCACTAGTAACCCATCTGAATTAGTAACAGCAACAACAGCCTTTTTCTTCTATATTGCTCATCTAACAGAACAAAGTGGAGGTGACAGCTTAAGTACAAAACCTGTTAAACTCACTATATTGGACAAGTAATGAACAATTATTGATACTTTAATCTCTTCAACACCATACTCTGCTAATATAGCACAGCATTAAAACACACATATTTACATTCGTAACATAAATTGTTGACTACTTATTCCTACTTGCTGCTCATCTCAAACATTTAGCGCTAGTTGATTGTAATACCTGCATGCCTTTGCAATCTGAATTCTCATCACACCCTGTTTCTTCAGTCTTAGTCATCCTGCATTTAATGCACTAAGCCATCTTTCTCTACTCATACCACAATTGGAAATTAAAACCCAATTTTGATCTATTAATAATATCGGATGTGTTTGTAACAGACCTTTGTCATATATTTAAGGCAATTAGGAAGAATGTTGATAAGTTTTATTCCTTCCAGGCCAGACTGTGCCCTAAAGTCATCTTAATGATCCTTAACTTGAGCAGCACATTTTATAATCAGATTGTACTTTTTGCGCTAGTGACACACTACATTAGTGATGGGTGAACGCTGAATGCTTTCTAAACATTCAGAAGTTATCTAAGACTTACGGATTTAATTTCTTGAGATTTCTTTTTCATAGCTCCACAGCTACTTTCCAGTAAGGTTTTAAGATAAGATAGCCCTTTCATGATTCCTGGCATAAATAGGTAACATTTAAAATAGGTAACATTAAAGCATTTGAAAATAATTTTGCTGATATCTTATACATGTATTTAAAAGAGTGTAATATGTAAAGATCATAAGAAAAAAGATTTTCACAAACTCAGTAGTCCTTACAAACATTTTAATCTCTACTTCAAGAGAGATGAAATGAGGCATAGGTTATCTAAGGCTAAATTTTTAAATGTAGGCACCTGAAACTGAACACCTGTTTCCACATTTATATTTCAGGGCTATGTGAATTAATATTTCCCAAAAGAAGATGCTCCTGCAATTAAGTCACTGTCTGGGACACTAAATATCTGCTTTTTGTTTCCATTTGTCTCAGAGAATTTTTTTACTATGCCACAGTTCCCAGTGGTACTGCTTTACCATACAGGTTGGGGACAAGCCATTTAATGTGAAAAATGTATCTATATGCCAAGGTGACAAATACCACGGGAAAGCTATTGACATATACCTACTTATTATAATAGTGAGTAATAGTCTATTATTTTTTGTGCCACCATTTGGATTTTAGTGACTATTTTAGACACTCAAGTGAAAATATGTCCTTTAGCTACTTGTCAGGTTTATATATTGACTGTAGTAGTAACGCAACCCAAAACCTTTACACCAGGGCCTTCGTCTTGAAAACTAGACCACATTTAATCTTTAATAATGTTCCTCTTTTGATCAACAAATTCAAGATTTAGGAGTTTATAGAGGCACAGAAGAGAAGGACTAATATGAACTCCTGATTTTAAAATAATAAATTATTCAATTAATTACAGTAATAATATAAAACAATGGCTTAGATAATGTAGCTTAGTATTCATGCATTCTGAAGGAATACGATGGGTATGCAATTTTATTATTTCTCTGGTGTAGCTGTCAAAATGGACAAAAAATGTATAGCTATATTCATTCTATCCCCAGGCAGCTCTAACTGCGGTATGAGAAAGAAATCACGTATGATAATAAGTATCAAACAAATGCTACCAGAAAAACCTATCTATTTATATTAAAATCCTTTTCGTGATCTGGGAAGGAAGGAATGAAAACCCCAGCAATACAGTTTACAAACCTATGTGAGGCTTGAAAATATTTGTCACGTAAGCTCAGACACATCTATCATTAGAGGTCAGCAGTGAAAAAGAGAACAGATTCCCAGCAGCCCCAAAGACAAATGTTCTTGAAACAGCAAGGTCACGCAGCAGTGTGTACTCAGGAAACACTAAGATCTATCATATCAAACAATGACAATGTGCATGCTATTGAAACCTGAAAGAGGGTGGCGGTTAGCCTCAGCATTGGCACGCTGAACTTTTTCCATCTAGATACATCTCGACAGTGTTCTCTTTTGGTCATGCTTGCTAAGGCCAAATCTAATACCTTTCTTAGTTTGGCTGGTTCAGCTTTAACTTTACAGGAGGCAGTATAATTCCAGTGGCAAAGCAAAAAAGTGTGTATTATGAAATGAAAAAAAAAAAAATCACAAAACCCAACATCTGCTGCTTATGGTGGGGCCAGCACAAGGCCTATGTACCATTTAAGTCCTGCTTAAATCTTTGTGCTAGACCTCCTACTCAGAGGTGAATTACATGGAACACGTTAACAAAAGCATGAGAAAGCAACTGCGTAATTCAGAAGGAAAACCCCAGAAATTCTGAAATAGATTTCTTTATTATTCATATTAGTGTAGCATGACTAAACTTAATGGTGGCTTTATCTTTGTGTACTTAATCAAAGGCCTGATTCAACTTCCTTCACTGAGAACTGCTGAGTTGCTGTATGGGATCCACATGGCCTTGCCTGCTGCCTCACGTTACTGTTCCTGTGTTTAGACCTACGTGTTCACCCTGATAGTGTGAATTCCTCAGCATCTCACTGAAGGACCGAGACTCCTGGTTTACAGTTCATCTCTGTAACAAAGGAGCAGAGACTTTGTGGAAGGTTCTAACTCAGTTACTTTTTACTAAATACACGAAATGTAATAAAGCCTACAGATATTTGCTAAGAAGAAATACTTTCAGTGCAATGGTACTCGCTCTTGCATCCCCTTCCTTTAAAGTTGAATGATTCGCCTTTGATGAAATAGTCAGGACTTCCACAATAGGGTCCCGAAGCACATCATCTCACTGGGGAAAATGGTCAGAGACGTAGTACTGTCTTTGCGCTTTTATAACCTTTCACTTTTCTGTGGTATAGACTCCTTATCCACTTTGACAGGTTAATACACATCACTTATAGGCAACGTCACCCCTGCTAAGCTAACTGTCTCACACAGAAGCCAACCTATTGCCCTGAAACAATCCTTTTCAGGGACAGAACACCTGAAACCGAAGACTCGTTCTTGTCAATCTGTGCCCGTGCTTCCTGGAGCTCTCATCCCACACAATTAAAACAGGAAAAAACGATAACAAAGAAGTAAGAATACTCTCAGGTTCACATGAAAAGAAATAATCCTCAGCATCAGTCAGAACTCAGAAACTGACTGTAAACAGATTATCCAAGTCATCACCCTTGCCACAAGCCATGAATTTCTTTTGGTTTTTCTAGTCTTGTTTTTTGGCTGTGTAAATTCCAAAATAAATGTCTCCCAAACTTTTTTGTGTGATCTCAGTCATGATCAGCCTCTTTTACTATTTCATACTGTAATTAAATATTCCTTTTCACCTTTCTTCTGTGTTACGTATTTCTACTGGTACTTGATTTATAGTTACTTATTACTACCACTTTTGCATTTCAAACTGACTTATTTTGGTGATTCCTACAGTAAGCAGGGTCAGGGGGTTTGAGTCTCTTAGGTAACCATCAATAATATAAAATAATGTAACTATGTTATAGACATATGTGAAACTAGCTCTAAATATATTGACATCTGTATTAAGTGCTTGGCATCTGTATTAGCATGGCAGTACACAAAGCATGACACAGTTATATTACCATAAGCAGTAAAGAAGATTAACGTCTTTTATCTCTTTATGTCATCACACAGAAAATCACATTTTAATCCTGGTTTCTATATGGGGCAAGAATATATTGTCAATTATTAATGCTTCTATTCTATTTCTTACACATTTGTTGCATTGCTATCAGTACTAATACTGTTGTAATGCTTATTTAAGACCTCCCATAGAAAAGCTGTTCATTTAACCTGCTCTCATTGTAAAAAATGTAATGTACCTTCCCCTTACTTTCACCATCATACAATGCCATTCTCTTCTGAGCCTTCATTAAATCCTCACCCTAGTCTTCCTCCTGATGGCTGCCATACTCATTCTTCTCCCTCCTTCTCCTTTCTGGCTTTGTCTAGCCTGTGATGAAATTCAAAATTCCATTTGCGTTCCCTTTGGTCTGTTGGGGCTTTAGATTTTCTTGACTCTTCTCAAAACTACTGTCCTTCCTTTCCTTCCACAACTCTGTCCTCTCGACGCTCTCCAGAAAAACTCAACTTACTCCTTCAGATTGAGCAACCTCTTGAGCAACCACTTCACCCTTTTTCACTTTTTTTTGTGTAACAGTTCTAAGGACTTTCCTTAACTCTATTTTCTTCTCTTTGTAGAATATATTTTGGGGTGATTTAATCTGTAGGCATACATTTAACCTGACAACTCATAGACCTACTTCTCTACTCCATACTTGTCTCTGCCATCCACACTAAATTTCTCATGTATTTCCAATGTCTCCTCATGGATTCCTAGCCATGCTATAAAGTTAAATATGTTTCAATTAGAACTCTTTTTTTCCTCCCTACTGTATCTTTTGATTGCCATGGGCAAGAGAACTATCCTTAGATGCGTACCTTGGTACTTACCTTTCATTTTTACCTCTTTCATTTCTTTGTGATGCTTTGAAGTGTTTTTCCTATTCATACGCATATCTGGAAATGTTTGATGAGAGCTGTGTTGGCTTGTGTTCTGATTAATAAAATATCCTCTTTTCTTGCTTCCATTCAGATTGCTGCTGCAGAGATCATCTACCTAGCCAGTACCTTTAGTTATGTCAATCTCCCTCTGCATCCTTCTTCACCTCTTTATTCTTTACCGTAATTAGCAAAAGCTACTTGTCATCTCTTTCAAGACCTTTCCCAGACTATTGTTTCTTTACATACCATTTTCGTTCACCAACACAAAATATTGATTCCCATTCTTATCAGCCCACTGTGATAATGTCAGCCTCAATCATCCAATTGTATTATTGCTTTCTACCTTAGTGCCCTTCCTGCTCAGAAAAGCTCCCTATAAATAGCCACACAGAATTTCTTTCTCCAGTTTCGCATCCTTGACGGTGGAGCATCTGTTTGCTTTAATGTCTACCTACAAAAATAGTTGAGAACAATTAGGACACTCATTTGCTGAGACTCCTGCTTGTTGTCCTGTCGTATTATTTCCCATGTACCCTCACTTCTCTATCTCCATCTGTTGTCTTGTGTCTTATCCTTTTATTTTTGCTACCGTCTTTTTTGATACTTCTCAGAGTGGGATTTGTTCCTTGGCTAGTCCATATGAATTGCATGGCACAAAATAACTGCATATGTCTGAATACAGGCATAAGTTGGTACCAACATCATACTTAAGGTCAGAGGGGGAACAGAAATAGATTAATGAAGTTAACAGAGTTTCAAACTCAGTATTATACTTATGTTTTTATTATTGTTGTTTAACGTTTAAAACTCCTTTCAAAACAGTTTAAAACTGCAACTGCTGCAGAAAGAGAGATTTATTACAAAATGCACAGAAACAAATTTTTACATTAAGATATAAACTGCATTCAACAAATTAAAGTTCAGTTTTTAAGAGAGAGATACTCAGACAGGTGATGCAGTAAAAAACAACCAAAACAATTCTCTGTTCCCTTCCCCATCCATTCTTGCAAAATCCTATTGAAGATAGGAAGTAAATATCAGCCATTTCCCAAAAAGGAATTATTCTGATACTACTGCTTTGGCAATTGCCTATCACTATCCCTAGTAAGCCTACAGGAGACATTGTTTAAAATCTATAGCTGTATACTTAGAAAAATCAAAAGCTTTCAAAAGCACATTGACACACACTGGTTCTTTGCCCTGAATGACAGCGACGAGATGCCCAGGATACCTTCTGACCAGACAACAGAACAAAAAGCACACAGCTCTATAATTAGGTGTAAATCCTTTGGCTGAATGAAAGGTTATTATTGAGCCTGAAAATGGATTTTGGAAATCCAGAGCTCTACATCTGCAATGCTCCACATCATAACCAAGAACATTAGGAAGTCTATTATACAGAGGTAACCACGCGCCCACACAATAAAAGTGGTGTGCTTATGTTGTCTTTCCTTTGTAAAGCTTTTTGGAAAAAAATGATAATAATAAAAACATATAGAGCAATTTTGAGACAGGATTTCAAAGACTGCAAAATCGTTATCTGACACAGGGAGAATTATCATATGGAAAATGATTACCTTCAGTATTACCTTGAATGCTTGGAATGCTTTATAGAAAAATGAGAAACATTTTTTCTTACTATTAACCTTTCAAAAAAGATTTTATATGTGCAGTATCATTCTACTAGAAAGAGCAGCACTTAGCTCTACGGTGTGCCAGGCACTTGGATACCCAGGTGATAAACGGTATCAGCCATTCACAGAAAGTCCTGGGAGTCTAGCTGAGCGTTGGAAACGTCTGATAACGTCTTCAGAATTTAGAAATGTCCCTTCATTTTCATCATCTTTCTAAGCAAGGAAGACTGAAATTTTAATGAGCAAGTAAAAACAAATGCAAAACAACCTTTCCACACTAAAACACTAGTCAGTGAGACATTATCTAGCTGAGCTTCCTACAGTCTTTGAGATCCTGGCATGTTACCTGGGCGATATGACTCTTATTTACCACAAAACAGTAGCCTGCCTATCTACTACCCACAGCATCTTCTTAAAAATGAGTAAGTTGCCCTAGCACTTCACAATGTCTAAATCAGAAGAAATTATTTGTTTTCTTCTCCTGCATTCGACTTAAATCGTATTGACTAGACTTACTGACAGGAAAGAAAAGGAATAGGACTGTTATGGCTCCACAATTCAACTGTGGACTTTGCCCCTTTTTAATTCAAGTTGCAGTTTCTCAGTAGTACAACAAAATTGACTTTACAAAGCACTGTGACAAAGCCACAGTGTCATTTGAGTACTGGCCCACATGTTTTGAAGTTTTTCAAGGCACTCTCTACAACTCATTTTTGAGCCATGAAGACTAAACAGGTACCAGAAAAGGAAAAGGAAAAAAAAAAAAGAAAGAAAAAAAGAATCTGACCTGTCACAGTTCTGCAATTTGTTTTAGTGGCGGAGAAAGGTCTATACGAGGTCTATACCTTCTTTGCCTCCACCACATAACCTTTGGAAAATTATTTAAAGTCCAGCTTTCTCTTTTACCTCTAAGGCAGAAGCTACAGGACAGGTAGAATAAGAATGTCAACCTCTCTCCGTGAAGAGATACAAATTACTTTTTAAATGGTGAGTCACAGATGAAATTACAAAATCAGGGTCTTAGACTAGTTATTTGAGTAGATCTTTCAGTGATGATAATCAGAAGTTAGCAAAAAAAAAAAAAAAAGGATAAAAGAGTAGGAGAGTAGTGTCCATGCTGGAGCTGGTAAATGATAACCACTTCTGATTCTTGGTTTCACAAACTGTTATTGGTTTAAAGTTAAGTAAATTGATGTATCACATTTTTCTTAAAGTGGCAGTGTGCCACTTTTGGGTGAGTGAAAGGAAGCTGGTAGGAGCAAGGGAGTGTTTGGGACACTGCAGCAGGAGATACTATCTTTACTGCAACACACTCCCCCATCCCTTTGAGAAACCTGGAGGGTTCAGCCTTTGGTTGGTATTAAGTGAGTTCTCAGAAGCACATGGTTTTGAGCTTTTTACTGCAGAAACCAAGGCCTTTTCCAGTGTTTCTCGAAAAAATATTAAATATTTTAAATATTTTAATATGGAGAGCTGTATGTTGCTCAGCAGGTCTGAAATCTCAATGCTGCTCTGCATTTCCAGAGCCAGAGCTTCAGCTGGGGTAAACTGATATAGATGTTTTGTTTTCAGTGAAGCTAAGCCAATTTACATCAACTGGGAATTGAAGCTACAGCTGGTAAAGCATTCTTGGATCTTAGATACATAATTAATAAAAATAATATTCATTCAGCTAATAGTTACTGTAGATAATTAATAACTGAAACATTTACTAATTTTTCATCTGACAAGTGGAGAAGAATCTATTTCAGTTCTATACCAAATATGCAACTAGTTTCAAACAAAAAATATTTCTCTTTGAATAAATGTCTTCATTTATTTTTGCTAAGGGTCTTTGAAAAATTGTTTTAAAATGCTCTGCTAAACAAGATCTAGGAGGGTAAATTAAAGCACTAATTGGTGGATAATTTTTAATATATTTTTTCTTCTTTTTGCTCATGTGTACCATTCCATGATTATATGGTTGTTGACATTTTCCACAAGACATGCTGAGGTCAGAGTGAGTGAGGCTTTATGCAATTACACAGAAAGACCACATGCTATCACTTTTTCATTCAGTCCACAGGAAAGTCCAAGCTGCATAGCAAGCAATGATAAAAGACAGAGCACTAAACTGGTTCGCGGGCACCAGCAGAATGGGAAGACTGGTTTTGAACACATGACCAAGATGCAAATGTATAAATTTTTTAATTCACAGCATTGAAAGAAAAAAAGGGACAATCTCTGGGAGTTGGCAATTTTTAAGGTACTGTGAAAAGTGCATTCTTGCTGAATGGATCAAATCATCAGCAAGACTGAACATCTCTCACAATTAATTATATATATATGAACCGAATGGAGATCTACGCATTTTTGCTTTATCACAGATGCTGCAGCTTCACATTCACAGGACACAGACTTCTTTCAGGACTATGAGCTATTTCAGCTATTTATTTATTTTGCAGTTCCAGTGGTAGAGTAGAAGTTCTTATCTGATTTTGCATGCACTGGATAATGTGGCATATGTTTTCCTATTACTGAACGGTTAATGACTTTCCAAATTAGTTTGAAGGCCTAAGGCAAGGAGTGGATGGTTAGTACATTTGACCAGTCATTAAAGTGTCTCTTGCTGGAAAGAAAACCCTGTAAGCCAAAATGATACTTGGGTTTTACATTAGCAGGCTATCCAACCCCTATCCCAAAGTTTTTATGTAACAAGTAGCTTTTGGATAATTCTGTAAAAATTGGAGAAGGAGGTGGGGAATCCTCTTTTCACCTTGTTGCAAGAGGGAGACTCATCCTGAAATCCAAACTATTCTAAGGACTGCTGTAGGGACTTTTTCAGTAAAAAAAGTGGATAGTCCTATTTTCTGTAGAGGTAAACCACAGTCACTAAAAAAAATAAAATAACCATTTTAATTCAACAGGATAAGCTCAAAATCATAACGCTTTTTACTTTTTTCTCTGCATTCAGAGCTGCCTTCTTTGGTAGTGCAACCTAACCTAACAGATAAGTCCAACAGTCGGTACGGGAGACACAATGTCCACACTATAAATGTTTCAGGGGTTTTATTTCAGACCAGCTTTAGTCTGTCTTGTGGACTGAGTGCTCATTAGCAGCAGGAATGCATGATATAAGCTCCTGGACCTCATCGTTCAGTTTAATTTCTTCAGGAAAAAAGGCCAGCTGATATGCCCTGAGATCATCCTACGATGTGAATCAAAGTACAGTGAGCGGGAACAATCAAGGAATTTGCTTCAAATGTGCTCTTCTGAGATGAAAACTCTAAGGCTAACACACATTCTGATATTCTGAGGTATTATGAATTTTAAACAATATTATTTCCACTCTGAAATTTGTAATTTTTTAACAGAAATAAGAATTTTCTCCCCCCTATTCCTTCCCACCATTATTCATCCTGTCACTTTGTGGAGAGTTTTGAATTGAGCAAATATTTAACTACATGGAAGAAAGAAACTACATTTTTGTATCAGTGTGATATTCTAAACAGTACCTTTTCAAATCTTTCTGATATGAAAAAAATAGATGGGGACACAGAAAATTATGAAACCGTTTGCATGAAACACCCTGAAATCCAAAAGGAAAACAGCCTAATTCTTATCTTCTGATTATGGATTAAATCTGGGTGCTCAAATGGTTTATTATCTACATGAGCCAGGGGACCTACATTATGGTGGTATGGTTCAGTCTGGCTTTGGGCCACCCAGTGCTGCCCAGAACACCTGGAGAGCCATGAAGGACTAGCTGGTAGTACATAAACAAGCTGAAATTTAGAATTTGAACCCATTCAGATACATAACTTTCCCATTACTTAGGACACCGTAATCAATGATAAAACAGATATTGATGCATGTATTCTAATGAGATCAAACTCCATTTAGTGTCATTAACTCAGCTGCCTAAACTCTACCCAACTTCTGTGCTTAGAGCTTCCGGTTGGCTAGTTCTGTGTCCATTGATTTAGGCTAGATTTAGAGATTAGGGCCTGAATCTTCACTTCATCCCTATCAGTTGCGTTCAATTTATTGTCTACTTTCTGTTTCACAGTTGTTATGTGAGACAATGGTATTTCCACTGTTCTGTTAAAATGAGAAAACTGCAAAGGAATCCATATTGTTGTGCAGACATTGTGTGAAAGGGCTTGCCTAGGAACTGTGCAAGGAGGTGTCCAGCAATGGCCGCCAACATCGGTTGGTTCATAAGAGAGAAGAGACTTCCCACTTTCCTGTGGCTGTGACCTATCTGTGTTCTGCCTGGTATATTTTGTGTTTTGGCTTCTGATCCCATCTTTTAATCTTAGAAATTTTTTCAAAGCAACCATAGATCAAAACTTCCTGATGCTAGCGTTCTTCTTCAAAGAAAAAGTGAAATCTTTTTGGCACCGAGGCAGATGTCTTGTTTGAAAGAGCTTGCCGCATTACGTGGGCAAGCTCCCTACTTGCTCACATTGTGAATATCTCTTCCTGTATATCTGTTCACCAGTCCTGTTTTTTACAGTTAGTTTAAGTTTTTTTTCTTTCCCACCGTTTGTTAAAGCATCAGGGTGCTGCCTGGTCTATACCGGCATTTTCACTAAAGTCCATGCAGCTCTGCTAACTTTCTCAGAATCAGGCACATGACAACTCCTTAAATTCAGGACAAAGAGCTAGAGCTCTGGGTTGCACAGCAAAGGCAATTCACCAGGGTGTATTTAAAAGCTTTTCTTTCTCAAGGATGAGTGTGGATGTCATGAGCATGAATTTTACTACTGAATTGTTGACCTCCCTCATTGTATACCAGAGATACCTAAAACACTTTTGGACCTTTAAGGCCCACAAAAAGCTTTGCTACTCAAACCCCTAAACTACTTTACACATTTCATATTCTTACTAATTGCTTTTGACAGATAACAATGGGGAAGTTTTCAGTGGAAATCCTCTATGTCATTTGTTCTAGAAAAGAACAGGGATGATTCTGCTTCCTCAGCTATCCGAAAAAGTAAAGGCATCAGAGACTGTAATTCTTTCTCCTGACCCACCAAAGCACCAGCTCTGCACTTCAGGGTCAAGGTATCTACATCTACAGAGGGGCTATACTTCGAAAAATAATCCAAGCAAAAACTAGATTATCAATCACATACCATTTTAGCTATAGGTATATGATACAGGGACAGACAGCTGTTTGGAAACTTCTTTTTGGCTTGAAACCCTACTATCCACAGCACCACTTGATGCTCCTAGATGGATGATCTCTTGGCTGACTCTGAGCCTGGGTGGAGCTGTGCCATCTGAACACATGTGCCATCTAAATTACTTGGCCAGTATCGCTAGGGGTTCAGTGCCAAGTGACCGTAGGTTTAGACAGGCAGCATATATAATACTGTAAATGCTGGCTCCTTTGTTAAACATCCTATCCTCTCTGACAATGCTGAAAAATTGGCTTTACTTGCCATCCAACATGTGATTGCACCTGTTGGTGCTTACAGAAATCCTCCTCCCCCAGCCAAATCCTCACAGCAATAAATGACCATTCAAATGCTGTTAGGCAAAGCAGGTCCTCATCTACCTAGGAAATTAAAAACCCCTTTATTTATATATTAGACAAATAAGTAATTGTCTGCAAAACTGAAAGGTCTCCAGGGACTCCTCAATACAATCACAAAGTCTCTTTTGGTATGTCTGACCTCATTGTGACAAGTTCAATTAAATTAAACCGTTTTTTCAAAACACTGCAGTGTGATGTCAGCACGCCATTTAGGGAGCCACACCTAACATGCTGTCTACCTGTGTTTGTATCCATACTTACGGGTAAAATCTGGACAACTATCCCATTATGTTTCATTTGTAGATAAGCTGTCCAGAAAAGATGCAAAATTGCCAACAATTCAGAAAACGTTTGACTGCACAGAGTGCTGATGGGAAGAAATCCTGGCCAAATTGCTTATGTAGGCACAGTTCTGGGAATTTTTTGCTCTACAAAATAATTAGCTTATTAAGTCACTTACTGGAAGGCAATCAAATACCAAAACCTAGCTTCCAGTGAGGACACAACAAAGCTAACTAGTGTGGTTACTATCACTTTGTCACCTTGGTTGTATCTGTCATGGCTGTATGTAGGTGCAGGTTTGCAGGAAGAAACTTTATGTATGCATGTGTGTGTGAGAGAGTGTGTGCGTGTTATAGGAGTAGGTTAAACATTATACTATGGTTCTCCAAAGGAGTACCTAATCTTACAGTATAGAAAAGAACTGCACTGCTAGAAATCCTTCCCCTTTACCTCCCCATCAAAGTCATAGATGCATTCAGCCTTGGGTGATTTACAAACTCAGTCAACTAAGTTGTAGAGCACATGGAGCCTTTGAGTTGTTTCTTCTTGGACATGGAATAAAAGTCACTAATTAAGGATCAATAAGATGAATATCTGAGGGATTTATTCGGGAAGAGGACAACACTGTATTCATGAATATGGTACAAAAGCAACCTCTTCAGCCAGCAGATTTTTTCTTTTTCCTAGGAAACTTACTGGAGAATGAGAGAACAGAAAAGATCTATGACTTTAAATCCATGGGAGTATTAATAAAAGTGAAATTGCGAAAGAGAAATCCCTCCCACTTTTCACTGTTGAAGGACGTGTTTAAAATGGCTGCAAAAAGAAACGAAAGCATTGCTATGTACGAAACTGTTGCGGTCCCTTGCAGGACTTACTGAACTCTGCCACTGGCATCGCACAGTGATCCACTGTGAGAGTGCTAGAGACAAACCAGAATTACTGCGACTTCAGCACACTTCCTCCTGACTCTTACTGGGACGTGCCACAATAACAATAGAATGAACTACTTCATGGTTGTATATCACCATCCATCACACACAAAATAGACAAAAAGACAAAAACCAGATGTCAGCTTACACGTTATTAACTGAAAAACTACTGGGTGAGCTAAGGTGAACTTCAATTTAATACGAACCGGCATACATTCAATTTAATACGAACCTAATTAAACAGTGAGACACTCAAGGAAGCAAGGAGGTTTCTTAATTAACTTAGATGATGCCAAATAGCTTTTTCCTGAGGAAAAGCCAAAAGCACTTAATATTCCAATGCAGTTAATTTTCAGAAAGAAGTATTCTTTCTCTTTTCAAAAATACCAAGTACAATTTCTAACCAAGTACAGAAAAAAGCAGTTCTGGTTTTGTTTGGGAGGATTTTAAGTCATGCTGTTGACTTAAACAACATTGTCTACATCCAGAGACACAAAGGCAGTTAAAGGACTGATCATCAGATATTCCATTATCTATTTAAAATTCACTAGGAGTTTATTTTCTGCTTCTTGGCAGAATTTAAATATTACTGCAATTACATATATTTTTTTCAATGCACAACAATACAGTTTCAAGAGTTTCAAGCAATTCTCTTCCATTTTGCTAGGTTTTTATTCACTGCTCAACACCACAGTCTTTTAGTACCTTTCAGCAATTCAAGGAACAATGCAGCTAATGTGTTGTACATATTTTGTTTCCTGGGGTATCCCCACAGGGAACTGGGTACATGGTCTTGTTCCAGTAGGAATTTTTGTTTTGCTGTTTACATTAACAGAAATTTATATATGTGCCAGGGGAAACAAGGTCAGAGAGCTGTCCCTCTGGAGGAATGGTAAGCAGTATGGTAGCTGCTTATTCCTGCTAAAATGAGCAGCAGCAAAGGAAGATTTTTAGAAGTGATGAATGGAAAAATATCTTAATCTGTTTACACACACACACACACATTTTATGTATGTATGAAAAAATTGCCATCTTTGAAACAACCACAGTAGAATCATTTCCCAAGATGAGGATACTTCAAACATCTTTAGCTCATCACCTCAATACTGTAAATTTCTATTATGTCCTACAGAAAGGAACCTTAATAGGCAAGTAAAGGACCTGCTTTGTTTCTGCCTGGGCTCTGTCTTTTTTGCTCTGAATCAAACAATAATCACCATAAAGACAAACTGACCACCTAGAAAGAGATAATGCAACATGGGATGGCAGCTTCTGTAGCACCAAAATCATTTAGGAACACAAGACACATTCAGACTCAGAAGGGTTTGTGCTCCTAAATCTCTTTGACGCTTTTAAAAATCTCCCGGAGTTTTGGTTTTATTCTCTCAGAATTACCCAGGCAATTCCACTCACTGCAATGGAATAATTCGTGATTCACAGTGGAGTACATGAGAGGAATATCATGCCCTTCATCTCTACATGACAAAAGAACTTTCTTTTTTCCAAGGGAGAGTTTGTAATTTAAATGCTCAGACTCGGAAATGGGAGTATGGAACCCCTGAAGCTTTGAACAAGTTTCTTAATCTTGCAATTCCAGGCTCTCCATCTGTAAAAAATGGGGGTAATACTTTCTTGCACTGTAGCAAATAGAAAATAATGAGAGTGCCTGCTGCCTCCTGCCATGGGACAGGTGTCTTACTGCCTGGGCCAAGAAAAGAAAAGAGATTTCTTACCAACACTTTTGTTCATAATGCCTACAACAAATGCCATTCTGTAATTCAAATATGCAATATATTCAGCATGTAGGTTGAATACAAGTACTGCTTTTGGGGTGTAAAAACACTGCATTAACTGGCACTTGATCTTAGTATTATTTTCCAGTTCTAGCAGTGAGATGTAATTGTTTTTAAATTTTTGGGGGACAAACAGCTTCTCACATTCATCTCTTAAGGGTTACTTATGTTCATACTGAGTCGTACCTGGACTGCACCAGTGGGAAATGTATTTACTAGCTCCTAAGTCAAAGCAGATTCTTGTGTTCCTTGAGATGTTGAAGTAATGTAATTGGTCTCACCATTCATCTCCTACACCACCTCCAGCAAAAACTACTTTCCAGATTATAACCTGGTGGGCACATTGTGTTGGCTTTTGACCTGTTTGCATTGCAGCTGTACCACTCCCTGGCATTATCTCATTGATGCATCCCTGAGACAGATTTCGACTTAGGCACCATAAACAATGTGTAACCTAAGATGCAAAGCACCACACAAGTGAAAAGAAAGAGACCCGTTAGCTCAGTAGTTATTGCCAAGGAGCTGGGAATTTGGATCAGCTCTCTTCATAGCCCTCTTTCTTCCAGAGTGGTAAACACAGCTCATTGCCTCTGACAAGGAAGAGACTTTCCTTCATGTCCTTTCTGGCAACCTCATGGGAGCAGAAGCCATAAATACTCTCTGCCATGTGTCTCCCTCCCAGAGCCAGGAGAAGCTGTAGGGTAAATACAGTAGCCTTCTAGCATAAAGGAAGTACAGCACCGTTCAACAACATGGAATTATATTCTATAGCAAAGCAGACTGATAACTGCTGTGTGCTTGCATTGAAACCTTTGGCATTCTGCAAAATCTTCACTGTCATGAAACAGATTCATTGACTTCTGTATTAAGTAAGCTGGTGAGGGGTCTGGAGAACAAGTCTTATGAGGAGCGGCTGAGGGAACTGGGGTTGTTTAGCCTGGAGAAAAGGAGGCTGAGGGGAGACCTCATCGCTCTCTACAACTACCTGAAAGGAGGTTGTAGCGAGGTGGGTGTCGGTCTCTTCTCCCAAGTAACAAGCGATAGGACAAGAGGAAATGGCCTCAAGTTGCGCCAGGGGAGGTTTAGATTGGATGTAAGGAAAAATTTCTTTACTGAAAGAGTGGTGAAACATTGGAACAGGCTGCCCAGGGAAGTGGTTGAGTCCCCATCCCTGGAAGTATTTAAAAGACGAGTAGATGAGGCACTTAGGGACATGGTTTAGTGGACATGGTGGTGTTGGGTTGACGGTTGGACTCGATGATCTTAGAGGTCTTTTCCAACCTCAATGATTCTATGATTCTATGATTGATTCTATGATTCTATGATTCTAAGTACCAAAATGAACGTCACATGCTAGTGTGTTATTTGTCTCACCATTTAGTTTAGCATTTATATTAATTTTTTTTCTCCCTGTATTTAAGTTGCCAACAAACTCCCAGTAAGAATCAGGGACCTTGCCAAAGTGACTGATTTAAGTTTAATTTGTTCTCAGACTGTGTGGGACAAAGCCATGACATAAAATTGCCACTATCACGAAGCACTTCATTATTTTTCAGTGACTGAAACACTTGACAAATAACACCTTCTTACTAGTGCATGTATGAAGGCTGCCTACATCCCCATCTCTGTCAATTATCCCACAGAGCTTGAAAAAGTTGAAACGTTATATCTCAATTACTCACAAACTTTTGCAGACTTCCTACCAAGGCTCCAGATGACAGAACGGAAGATATTTTGAAACTCAGATGTTTTAAAAATCTCATACTCTTGAATTCAAAATTTTAAAAACAGGAAAAAAAGCTTCACATTTGGGTGCAAACGAAGCTGTGAAGTAAGAGCATAAATAACAGCAGCAAATCATTCTATCAGCAGAAGCTGCTGCCTTTCTTTGGGAACTCTTCTAGTGAATCTTATAATTCAATAACCTTCACTACAACAGTGAATCATCATTCCGCTATTTATTAAAGTCTTCTGCAGTCACAAAATCCTGTCAAGGGTCTCCTTTTAAATCTACCTGCAGACTTCATTCGTAGTCCCCACAGACCACTTTTATGATAAAAATGCTGAGAAGTCTACATAAAGTTGGATATAAAGAAAATGGAGAAATCCTTGAAATCAAGCAGAGTTCGTCTTTGTTAAAATGCAATAACCTACTGTACACTTCAGCTGAATACTGTTTGTAGTATCTTCCCTGGAGTACTGCAGTACTGTTGGATACTAGTACTTGAGCAAATTGAACAGAAAATAATGTAATATTTCTTTTGGCTCTACCTTCCACTGATATAAGGCAGTCTTGTTTGTCTTTTTAATCTAGCTTTTCAAAAAGAAACACCACACAAGGAATCTTTGCTGCACTGCCAAATCCAGTATATAGCTACAGGATGTGACACAGAAATTGCACCTAATTGCTCCTGCACTAACATAAAAAAGCAGTTCCTGCTCTCCTAGACATAATGGAGGTGGAGGAATGGTGGTCTCCCCCAGAGATCTAGGGCAAGGAATGAGGACTCTTCCAAAAACTGTTTTGTTGGGGGGTTGAAGACATGCCAAAAACCAGTCTATGCCCTCTTAAGAAAAAATAATTTTCAGCCTTCTTAGTTAACACAGTGGAACAGCTGTTAAAAAGTACCTTCCTACTGCCCTACCTCTCTCCCCAAAAGTCGTATACGCTGTATCTGACCACTTTTCTCCTTTCCTGACTTTTCCCTTCCTTTCCAACAATCCGTCCCCAGGGCCAGCACTGTGCTCTGCTGCTCTTGGGAAAGGGGAAGCTGGGCCATGGTCACGCTTGTCACCACTCTTCCAGTTGATCTTGCTACCTGTAGCAGGTCTTTCATGTCTAGCCTTGTGCATGTTACTATGATTAATAATAATCCGTAAATAAAGGGAATATTGACAAACTAGATAAAATATAAATATGTGCAAGGACAGTGGCTTTTTGGTTTTCTCAGTAATACAGCTTTCAATACTTTTTTGAAAATAAAAAGTTTAAGCTCTAGCTTGTTTAACAGAGAAACTATAAAATTAAACTGAATTGATTCATGACCAAAAGCAAATTTTTCAAGAAAATCAGAAGAAATTGCTGAACTCTCTCTTTATGGTTCAACTAGTAAAATTAGACTCTTCCAAGGAATCTTTGTGGTTCTTCAAAGACCCTGTAGAAGAAACTAATGCCTGTTGTCATCCTTGCACCGCTATGTGGTAAACACTGGTCAAAAACATTTTCCTGGAGGCTGATGTACAGGCAAGGGGAAAATGCCAAACTACATTAATCCTCTGGGGAGCTGCAGTAGGTTCTTATGGGAATTCAAACACAAAACCAAAGAGATGAACCTTGAATAAATATGTGTGACTGTTAAATAATGTAAACAGAATGGGATGACTTGAATGCCTAATGCTGAAGTATGTTTACTTGATAGACCAAAGAAATTTTTCAAGGGCATCTCATCCTTGTGAAATTCTTAACTGTGTATGACTGCTGAAAACTACTGCTTTGACTAGAACAGCCAACTTTTCAGGGAAAAAGCTAAATACTTTGCAGTCATGGATCTGAAGCTTTCAATTCTTCAAGCTGAGTCCCATCATTGTAATCACAGTCTACCTGTTTCACAGTGTGCAAATTATCAGACTTGATGAATCCTTGTTGCAGGATTCTCTTTGCATATGACAATACATATTTCAAATAAGTTATATAAACAATACTAAATCATTCAAAACCAGTGCCCATCATGTTTGCACTGTATAGATCAATGACTCCACGAGCAAGAGTTCTTTGCACAGAAGAGAGTTCAGCTTTAGTATATGCTACAGTTTAACAATGAATAAACAGACATGGAAATGAATTCTTGACACTGAATTCTAAAGAATTTTTCAAGGTCATCTCATCCTTGTGAAATTCTTAACTGTGTATGACTGCTGAAAACTACTGCTTTGACTAGAACAGCCAACTTTTCAGGGAAAAAGCTAAATACTTTGCAGTCATGGATCTGAAGCTTTCAATTCTTCAAGCTGAGTCCCATCATTGTAATCACAGTCTACCTGTTTCACAGTGTGCAAATTATCAGACTTGATGAATCCTTGTTGCAGGATTCTCTTTGCATATGACAATACATATTTCAAATAAGTTATATAAACAATACTAAATCATTCAAAACCAGTGCCCATCATGTTTGCACTGTATAGATCAATGACTCCACGAGCAAGAGTTCTTTGCACAGAAGAGAGTTCAGCTTTAGTATATGCTACAGTTTAACAATGAATAAACAGACATGGAAATGAATTCTTGACACTGAATTCTTGAAGCTTTTGTACAAATGAT
The DNA here is from genome assembly GCF_000699145.1 of Aptenodytes forsteri. Lineage (NCBI taxonomy): Eukaryota > Metazoa > Chordata > Aves > Sphenisciformes > Spheniscidae > Aptenodytes > Aptenodytes forsteri. The sequence continues at coordinate 753,459 of NW_008794009.1, forward strand.
GCCACAGACAAATCTGAATCAACAAAAGAATATAAACACATGAAATGGAAAAGAAAAAATTGCCAGGATGCATCTACATGAGCACTATAGTTTGGAGCAAAAAAGCACTTTTGAAGCAGAACTCCTAGCCACCTTCACCTACCATGCTTTGGTTCACATTGTGACATGGTCTGGAGCATGAACTTGACTCTTTTCTGATGAAACTGAACTGAAAGATGTACTCCAAGAGCTCACTTAATGCCATATGCTGCAAGTGGGCATTACATCTATAGGATGGATTAGAGCTAACCTGAGGCAGAACTCGTAAAATGTTCATAGTGTGCTCACTGTGTCTCTAGCACCAACTATTTCACTTTGCAGATCCGTTACTGCAAGTCCATTTGCTAATGCAGATACAGCCTTAGTATACTGGCAGGACTGCGAACTATAAAGAAGTCAAGTAGGGAATGATCCTCTGCATGTTTTGAAGAGACACAGACCTCAAATTGGTATGTGTTGCAGTCTGCAGATTAAACTTAAGTTTTGTGTACATGCAAAAATTTGATTACAGAATCTTCAAATTCAAATTACTTCACATTGAGCATCATAATGCTGCCACCTGAAGAAGTTTAGATGTGAGCTGGAAGTCTGGATCCACATTTTTGTCTTGGAGTCGTACCTGCTCTTTCAAATACTTTCCAGTCTCACAGGAAATGAGGAATAAAATCTTGACCCCACTGAATCTAATGAGAGTTTTGTCACTGACATCAGTGGGGCGGGGGTTTCATAAGTGAAATGCATTTCAATACAATTGTTTTAGACTGTTTTACAAAGCTCCTATTATACTTGAGTTGAACTAAGTGAAAACACAACACACAGTCATCTAAGAACACACCAAACATTATTTTTAGGAAATTCTGCTAAATAATAAACTAGCTACCCACTTAAAGATTATGATCTAAGGTTCTAAGTGTCCTCTGCTTTATGAACACTTGAATGCCTAGTGCACTGAAATGTCAGAACAGACACACCTCCTTACAGAGCTCATGCACCTCAAGTAAGAATATCAGGTATATTCAAGTAAGAATATCAGGCACAATCATATTAGTTCCACATCTGAAAGGAAAATTTGCAAAATTCTGGTCAGCTACTGATGGTAAAATACATTCAGAGTTCACACTGTCTCCCACCAGTATACAACTGGACTCTGAAAGAATCACTTAGGCTGTGAACTCTCAGTACTTGTATTCATGCACATTACTATTCCCACAAGCAAGGAAGCGGAAATAATATTTTAAAAGACCCTTCTTTTATGCGCTGAGATAACATGGTATAATATAATGCCAAGCTGCTAAATCCAATATCATTGATGGATTAAACCCCAAACATTAATAACTATACGTAATAATGGAATAAGAAAAACACTTTCATTTATAAGGGGCTATTAATAATCCAGCAAAAAAGAGAAGATATTTTGTATATGCTGCATAAATATGCAAAAATTACACCCTACAGGCTGCAAACAGAAACTTCTAGGAAAAAAAAAGGCTCTTCTTTTGTCCTATACTTTGCAATAAAATTTATTTTAAATTACAGAAATCTGTGGCCTAGAGGTGTTGGACCTAGATGGTTCAAGGAACCATCCTATTGCCATTAGGTCATTGGTTCAGTTCTAGCCAAACCATTACCATCTGATTTTTGCTCAGTAGGTTGCACGAAATGAACTGCTACACGAAATGAACTGCTACCCTGATTTAGTTTCCAGAGGACAAGGGTTCATATTACAAGGACCAACTTCAGCACACAGAAGAGAGACAAAAAAAAAAAAAAAAAGATCTTTGTGACTCAGCTAATTATCTCATCCTAGAGATGGCCTTCAGGTCAAAGCACTAGCCTGTTGACATTGGGGCAACCTACTATTTTGTGTGTGACTCATGCTTTCCACAGCCATCATCTGACAGTGTTCACAACAGTTGCAACAAATTTTCTGAGACAATAAATTATTACCTTTAAACACGATATTTAAAAGGGGTCTAGAACTCACTTGTATTTTATATTGAAAGACAGACAAGTTCTGGTGATGAATCAGCATTTCTCCACTATGAAAAACAATTAAAAAACTCACTACTAAAAAAAGTACATTTGATTCAAATTCTACTGCTTATTGACTCTGTTATTTATTACAAGACTGCTTCTAAGGAGCACAAAATTGACCAGATGGAATCATAGATGTTAGTATCCACTTTTGTTCATCAACATCAACATCTAAATCATCATGAAAAGCAAAGCATACTCTTTACTAATTAAAACCTTGCGCCTATACAATTTATCATGATTTGTTAGAAATCAGCAACTCAGGTTACCTCATGACTTGTATTCTTCCCTTCATTTTTTCCCTTCTCTGAAAGCAGAAAATCCATCAAAAGATCACTATCAGTAGATCATTTCATAATAAGAAAGTCTGAGTATTGCTTTCCAGTATGTAGAAGACTAATATAAATACCATAGGTCTCAATAGTATATTTTTATATTAGGATCAAAAGACAGTTTCTTAAATTAATAAATTGAAATTTATTAATTCAAATGGGTGTGCTGGTTTTGGCTGAGATAGAATTAATTTTCTTCACAGTAGCTGGTATGGGGCTGTGTTTTGGATTTGTGCTGGAAACAGTGCTG
>NW_008794009.1:756191-831076 GCF_000699145.1 Aptenodytes forsteri
GACTGAGAAGGCTGGGGGTGCACAAGAAGCTGGGAGGGGACACAGCCGGGACAGCTGACCCCAACTGACCAAAGGGATATCCCATACCATATGACATCATGCTCAGCATATGAAGCCAGGGGAAGAAGAAGGAAGGGGGGGATGTTCGGAGTGATGGTGTTTGTCTTCCCAAGTAACCGTTATGCGTGATGGAGCCCTGCTTTCCTGGAGATGGCTGAACACCTGCCTGCCGGTGGGAAGGAGTGAATGAATTCCTTGCTTTGCTTTGCTTGCGTGCGTGGCTTTTGCTTTCCCTATTAAACTGTCTTTATCTCAGCCCACGAGTTTTCTCACTTTAACTCTTCTGATTCTCTCCCCCATCCCACCGGGATTAAACATTTATTTTTTACTTTCTTCAGTTTACCTTTAACAGAAAAGCAGTTTGATTTCTTATTCTTTAGCCATAAAAAGAAGCAGTCCTTGTTTTAAGGGATCAAAGACCAAAGTGCAGATTCTATGTTGTTGTATAAAAAGATGCATTTGATGAAATTCCATTTCTCTACTGTTCCCCTAACTTCCCTTTCATATGCTAACGGTGATAGAAGTATTAATCTCCACACGCAGTCACATAACATTGAAATTCTGCCTAAGCATATTGGAATAATCTTTTCCTACAGCATTTCTGGGCAGCAAAGTTTTCAGCAAATTAATATATATGCATGCTTCTTCACATCTTTGTCCCTAGTTGGTTGGAGGTTGACAGAATTTATTTTTAGCCTGTGCTTCTGCTTATCCCACATCTCTGTCCATTTTCCTGAGAAAAGTATGAATAAGTATGCCTTCACTCATAGAAACACACAAACTGTGAGCAATTCACAGAATTACTGTAATTATACTACCAAATAGTGGTGCCTTTTCTGGGCTATAAACATGTCAGGGAAACTTCGATGCAAAAGAAAAGAAGGTGGTCTGACAAAGCCTTTTTTTTAGTGGAAACGCCAGTAAATCAACACTCATTTAACACAGAAGTACTGTTAAAGCAACTCTTCATACTAATAGAAGGAACATATAACCAATCTTTACTCTTTGAAAGCGTGGGATCTAAAAGTCCATTAATAATACTCCCTAGATAACTTACTTTTGATTCTCCATGTTAAAATGTGAGGATCATCAAAAAGATGTCCAGTTAAGGCTCGAAAATAATAAGCCATGTTTGGATGTGAGTATAAGTGGGAACAAGATGAGTTGCTCCTTTTTATTCCATGTTGAGATTTAAGCCAACTGGCTGAAAGTTTCAATATTTTAATACATACTAAAAACTCCAGTAAGTAAAACATTTTCCTGTCAGCTTCTTGATGTATCAGCATGGCATTCCATGCTAGCTTTCAGCAATGTGTTCTCTGTATAAGCCTCTTCTTATTACAAGACTGCTTCTAAGGAGCACAAAATTGACCAGATGGAATCATAGATGTTAGTATCCACTTTTGTTCATCAACATCAACATCTAAATCATCATGAAAAGCAAAGCATACTCTTTACTAATTAAAACCTTGCCCCTATACAATTTATCATGATTTGTTAGAAATCACCAACTCAGGTTACCTCATGACTTGTCTATTATGCTGTATGTTTTGGGTTTGCATATTGGATGACTAAATCCTTTAACTCTAATCCTCTGTTTGTACTATTTAAAGTGACTCTCTAAGACAGAGCCATCTCATTCAACTGAATCACTCCCTGTGGATGTTCACTCATATCAACTGCCTTCAATGGAAAAAAACCCCAACTGTTGCTTACTGCTGTCAGACTTCTAGAAGACAACATAGCTACTGGTGATAATAGCTATAATAGATAATAGCGATGGTGATCCTGGTTCTGTTTCTCCTGGTGTATCATAAACAAAATTGTTCACCGAGTTCCTACCAACTACATTAATAAATTACATTTGAGGAAATGGTTTGCATGATGGGGCTGCCTGGTCTTTCCAACAGAAACTTCAGCACAAGGAATGGCCCAAAAGTAGTGCGTTCAAGTTGATATTTTGAGTCCAGGTTGAGTTAGCAACACACATAGATTCTTCAGTTCAAAGTGTTTGCGTCATGGATGAGTATCAGTTTTATGGCAGTGGGATGAGCAGTAACTGTGAGCGGTCTTGCATTCTCCTAGGCTCCTTACAGACATGAAACATAAAGGCAGTTCCTTGCTTCAGAAAGCTTAATGCAGTACCAAGCATGGACTCCCACAGTGCCATTTTTGCAAACTGTATTTTAGATTGTGTCTACACTTTAAGGAACTTCACTGTTAATTCACCTTTTAAAAGAGCAGGACATTATGCATACTTTTTATACACAGGCCTGAAAATCTTGGTGCAGACAAAAAGCAGTTCATTCAAATTAATTAAACTTCAGTGCCTAAAGAGTCATTGACTACAGGACAGGCCAACAGGCTTGAATAAAGCCAATTGCCAAAGAGCTCAGGCTGCTTTGTAAACGCAGGTCTTTAATAGATAATAGAATAAGGACTAGTGTGAGTGTAACAAGCAGAAAGTGTTCTACTTGGGTATTACTTTTGAATTTCCAAAGGGTTTTGAATAATTTCTGTGAGTTTATTCAGGGCTGCCAAATGTGTGACTAATTTGGAACCTAGTAACAGTAAAGTTTAGCTAAATGCTTTAGCACCAGGAGCCACCTGATTAGTTTTGACTTAAATAAAAATATTTCTTCAAAAAGCTTGGAAACATGATTTGACTGTAACCTAATGGTTCAAATTTCAGGTTGTTAATAAAAGTACCTGATCACTCATTAATAAAAAAACATCATCAAGGTGGACAATATTCTTTGAGGCTATACAGCAGCATAATGCTAACTTCCTAATTAAAAATAAATTAACTGCTGAAGACTGTACTAAGTCATATCCAGAATAACAAAGACTTTTTTCAACAGGCAAGAACTTTTTCCAGTTGTCTTCAGAAGCTCCTTAAAGAACTGGTGCATGATGAGTAGACAATTATCACTACAACTTGAGAAACACTTGCATAGTTTCCCCTGGTCTCCTGACACTTCTTGTTGATTGAAGTTAATTACTCACATGACCTCCTGCAAGCCAAAAAGCAATTTTACTTCTATAAAGGGCATTCAATAAACCTGTTCTTTTCCTGACCACAGAAAATGGGAAGCTGGTTAAGTTTATAAAACACAAAAAAATAGATCCCAGAAAGCTTTGTAAAAGGGTTTCTCACATACAAATAATTAAAGCATTAAGGAATGCAAGTTCTCATCACTGAAATTTCCTTCCATTTAGTCTTTTAGGAGCAGGGAATATTTCCTTTACAGAAAAAGTAGAACTGGGTTGTGAAAACTTTCAGAAGACCCAGAAAGGATGTTAGTTACCCCCACTCTGCTCTATGGGAGCTGTTCTATTGTGTGCCAATGCTGACAACTGGAGTGTTTTCCCCTGTCTCATAGAGGGTGACAATTGCAAGAACCAAATATTCAGGGAAATCCAAGCAAGTTTACTGTGACTTAGTGATTTAATTATCTTGATTTTACATTGAACTATGTCATGATACAGTGTGTCCCAGCTGGAAGGAAAGATGCAGTTCTAAAAGATGAAGTAAAGACCCCATACAGTTAGTTCCGTGGGTATCTAACATAGAAATATGGGTCTCTCAAAATTATAGGGGGTTCTGTAAGTTATTCTGTGACCTATGGCACTGTCCAGAATATCTGTGGCGCTGCAGGTTGTGACTGTGTGTTTAACAAGCTCCTCCTTTCTTACGATGAGATTTATAAAGGGCTTCTTTAAGACAGCCTTACAACTGTTCTCTGTATACCTGTACCAGGCTGCCAGCCTGAAAGAGTAATGCTTTATTAGTACACAAAGACAGGTCATCTAACAATGGGAAAATAGCCTAAGGATACTCCCTGCAAGTTTCTGATTGACTCAGATTGCACTGAGGTCAAATACCTACTCTTAGCCATTAGCAGTTGGAGTTTCATTAATCTTCTTACCTTAGAAACCACAGGCAAGTCCCCTGGAATACAGTAACATTAGCAATTTACTATTCTTTTATCATGGTTTAAAGTATTCTGGCTGTGATAGCCATTCCTTATGGCTGATTTGTTTCTGAATGATGTTACATTAAAGGCTAAAATTTATTACTCCAAATTTTTGCATCTCCAGAGAAGGAGGGAGCCAGTATGGAGATTTTTTCTGGATTCCTTAATTATTATTATTACATTATTTCTGTATGTTCTTTTATACTCAGAGGCTTTTGCTATTGCTGTAAACTTTCAGTTATTTATCTGATAAACTAATAGCTGTGACTTTCCAACTTGCAAAGTTCTATATGCAGCATTTCTGTGGCATGTGTGAATAAGCAGCAGAAAATTCAGCGAAGTAGTGTTAAGTTTGCACAGCTAAAATAGCAAAATCTCTGAAATTCCCAAGTAAGGATCCAATAGCATTGTTAGCTCAGTCAGCTTGTCAAGTCTGTATATTTTACAATGTATACTGCAGGTTCAATTATGATCACTAAATTAAATGTTGAAAGAAAGATGGTTATAGATAATGCTTTCTATAGATAGCATCAGTGGACTATCTTGTGGACGGATAGTATCTACCTTTATAGATAGATAAAGATATCTACTTTCCTCCTTTTTGAGTTCTTCCCTGCTTCCCACTCCAATTATTCATTAAGCAACTTTGGTGAATCATTTATTGGTCTTTTAATTTAATTTCCTATATTAGAATGAAGAAAACATTTGCAAACCACTCTCCTGAATCTTCTGAGTAACTTTAGGAGCTAAACAGGGTTGACCTGACTTAAAATGAACCATAATAATCTAGCAGGGACCATTATATAAGCAAGAATCAGCCAAAATGCAGAAGCATGTCAAAGGTCCTCTTCAGGGCATTTCCCAGTTGTTTTACATTGCCCGAGTACTGCAAAGCAATGAAAAGTTGAGGATCTGGTTCTTAGCTATTAAAAAAATGATCTCCTAAAATATTTCTGTATCTGGTATGACAGTTAAAACAGTTGCCAGAGTAAATCCCCTAGGAAACCTATCCTGCACAGTGTAAGTCTTGAAAGAAAAGAAAAGGAAGATAGTATCTCTTTATAGATAGATAAAGATATCTACTTTCCTCCTTTTTGAGTTCTTCCCTGCTTCCCACTCCAATTATTCATTAAGCAACTTTGGTGAATCATTTATTGGTCTTTTAATTTAATTTCCTATATTAGAATGAAGAAAACATTTGCAAACCACTCTCCTGAATCTTCTGAGTAACTTTAGGAGCTAAACAGGGTTGACCTGACTTAAAATGAACCATAGATATCTACTTTCCTCCTTTTTGAGTTCTTCCCTGCTTCCCACTCCAATTATTCATTAAGCAACTTTGGTGAATCATTTATTGGTCTTTTAATTTAATTTCCTATATTAGAATGAAGAAAACATTTGCAAACCACTCTCCTGAATCTTCTGAGTAACTTTAGGAGCTAAACAGGGTTGACCTGACTTAAAATGAACCATAATAATCTAGCAGGGACCATTATATAAGCAAGAATCAGCCAAAATGCAGAAGCATGTCAAAGGTCCTCTTCAGGGCATTTCCCAGTTGTTTTACATTGCCCGAGTACTGCAAAGCAATGAAAAGTTGAGGATCTGGTTCTTAGCTATTAAAAAAATGATCTCCTAAAATATTTCTGTATCTGGTATGACAGTTAAAACAGTTGCCAGAGTAAATCCCCTAGGAAACCTATCCTGCACAGTGTAAGTCTTGAAAGAAAAGAAAAGGAAATAACTAAGCAGAAACCGAACTAACCTAGATAATTGGAATAATATGTTACTGTAACCCTCTGGCTTCCTTCCCCTCACTCCCTCTCTTCTGGTCATCACTTCCTTTCATCACGCCACCTCCAAAGTTTCAGCTCTGAGGCAAGGATTATAACTTTTCCATTGTATTATTGATGTAGAGGCAGCAGGTAAAATGGTGACAATTCCAATGCAAGAAGTATAGAATTGCATGTTGGAATTATGACTATGCTACTCCAACACCTGCAGAGTGACAGAGGCCCGATGCTGCTCAATCATCCTCTAAACCACTCTGTCACTCTGTAAACTCATGGAATCATAGAATCATAGAATCATTAAGGTTGGAAAAGACCTCTAAGATCATCGAGTCCAACCGTCAACCCAACACCACCATGCCCACTAAACCATGTCCCTAAGCGCCGCATCTACACGTCTTTTAAATACCTCCAGGGATGGGGACTCAACCACTTCCCTGGGCAGCCTGTTCCAATGTTTAACCACTCATTGGTTAACCACTCATCAGTTCAGTTCCAATTCTGTACAATGAAACTGAAATTCCACCAGTGAGACATATATTTGTACCTATGTAAACGTTGGCCAGATTAGATAACTCTTTAACAATAATTTATGACTCCGTCCCTTGTGTTTTTTATCAGACTGTTTTTTTGGGTTTTTTTGACTGATAAGTGCTTTATAATCTTTCTTTAATGAAAGAAGACAATCTGATGCTACTTGTGATACGAGATCTCTATTTAGATTATGTACATTAATTGAACAACAAATTAGGCCGGTAGAACCTAATGTTTCCTTTATCATGCTGTTTTATCTGAATTAGGAAAAGAATTATCACCATACGATGTGAGTGAGCATGTGTTCAGCTACTTCTTGTAAGTGAGGCTGATTAGAAGTTGCTGTGAACAAATGTAAACCAACAGCTTCAAATAGTTAAAAAGCTTCTTATGAGACCTTGAAGAAACGTAACCTTGGGAAAAGTTGACGTGGGTAATGGCTACTGTATAATTCTGGCAGCGGTGCTCCCATCTTGTCCCTGTTTCCGGCTTTGATGTAGATGTTTTTTCAAATGCAACGGAGTGACTGCGGTAGGCAGAAAATAGAAAGAGCGAGAACAGGGAGCACAAACAGTTAACACTGTATGGCACAAACTGTGCAAAACCAGACAGCATTCTCCAAATAGCAAGTAAAAATTGCCAGGTGTGTTAGACAGACACTGCTCTGCAATTTGGAAGACTTAACAATTTTTAGTATTATAACTTTTCTCTTTGTGGTGTGTTGTGGTTTAACAAGAAGACAGACTTCAGGAAAAAAAACATATTTATTTAGCTCTCATGATAGGTTTTATTTCCTTGACTACTAGATATAAAGTGTAATGTTCTGATATATTAACTCACCAACAGATTGAGAGACCTTTATTTCAACACTGGTAGTACCTAGGGATTTTACTAAATTTATTCTCTAATAATGGTGATTCTTGTTCAAATGCACAGGGTTCAATTTGTTGCCCTGCATAAGATTTAGAAAAGAGCAACCTAATGACTTTGTTGCTGTTTTCTGCCTCTAGATTGCTGAACAGTGATTATACACTGCAGTCAGGTTAATCGTCTTTGCTAATGAAACATGAGATATGGTGATATTCAGTTACCTTCACCATTTGGAGATATGAATGAAGAAAAATGTTTTAGTACCAAAACCTTCAAGTACTCATCCATTTTTTAACAAAAGCAAATTCCTAATGAAGTAAATAGGAATAACAACCGATTAAAAATCGAGCAATGTTTTTTTGTTTTATCTTTGAGGCTCTGACATTTTTCAGGAGAGGGAGGTTTCTAATGTCAGTCAGATATGTCAGTACAACAGTATCAAAGATAATTTCAAATTTGAAAAATCTTAGCAATTCTAGCAAAGAGACAGTTTTGGCCACCTTCACATACTATGTAACATTCTGTAACAGAAATAGCTCTACTGGAGTCAATACAGTTCCTATTATTGTATGTTACTGATAACATTAAAAAATTTATTGTAGTAATGTCAAGGAATCCCATTCACAAGCAGGTACATGCTGCACCAGCCACTGAACAAACACAAAACCTGCCACACATTTAACAACCATAAGTAAAAGGATGACTCAAGCTGTCATCACTGTAAATAATGCTACCATAGTCTAACTCTTGGGAATATAATTACCCCTTTGAAAACACTCAGCCCAACCTCTTTATGTCACTTAAAATATCACTCTTTAATCCCATGTAAACTCTGTCTTGAAGGCCCCAAAGTAAATTATTAGTATGTAAAAACGTCTGAAAACCATGGTGTCTCAAACCTTTGAGGTCACAGACCACCATCAGCCCTCAAAATGTCCTGTATATCCTCAATTTCTAGGGGCAAGCACTAGAATGGCATTTCTTGTGACTCTGCAGACCAGCTACAGTAACTGCCAACATCCTTGTGTACTACAGTCCACTCACTGAACATCAGTGATCTATTCTAGCTGTTCAGTAACACTGACAGTCTACAACTGATTTTTAATAGCTTGAGCTATGTTTTTCTTTATTAAATCATAGCAACTGTTAAAAATTCCTACTTATTAAAGGAGTGACATAGAAGTCTACTGCATGGCTTTTTAGGATTCTGGAAACAAAATCATTTTCGACATAGGGCTTCCCCCCCAGTCCCCAAGTTGCATTAAAAAATTACTAGATTTCTTTGTTCTTAATGTCTCAGTACCACTTAATTTATCTTTCCCAAGGGTATGTGATTTTAAATGGTCTTTTACTCTATTCTTCACCCCCGTAATATTCCTTGTTTTCCCTCTGATAGGTTTTCAGTGAATTCAGAAGAGAAAAAAAAAGGCTGATCTTATCATCTCTTTGACCCAGCAATCTGTTAAAAATCAGTTAGACAACCCATTACACCACACCATATGCTTCAGAAAAGTGGGTGTTTAACACTTGTGCCAAATTCCTCCCAAAATATTTAGAATAGTCCCCAGCCCGTTGACTAACGTGAACCAAACAGGTTTTATTTCCTGATAGATTTTATCCAACAATGTGATGAATACCTCTTCCAAACAAAAAAGCAGGGGCTGTAGTTCCCAGTGTGCGGAGGGCCTTCAAATAATACCAAGATAATTTTTGTTTATAACTCTGTGCCGGACTGGCTTTGTATATATGTTCCTAGTTATCTTAAGATCCTATTATCTCTTCTCACGCTTATCCTTTCAACAGAGACGCTTGCTGAGAACATTATAGTTGAGGGAGAGAATAAGCTATTTTTCTGTTCAAGCCATCTGTCTGTTTTAACAAATTCAGCATGGTCTCTCTCATTTGCTCCTCTTTTAAGTTTCTTAGTCACCATTGGGATATTTACTGGACAGACAGAACTGTCTGAAAGGGTTTTTTGGGGTGGTTTTTTTGGGGGGGTGTGTGGAGCCTGCTGGAACTACAGAAGAAATAGTTTTGCCATTCAGTTTTACTTTATGACATGACAGAAACCAAAATCCTTTTCCACATGCTGAACAGGGAAAGCAAATTTAGCAGGTATGAGTTTTATGCACGAGAACATTTGATTCAGCCCCACCAACACTATTTGTAGATTTGGCATGGGCTAGGTAGATAGGTTTGGTGGATTCTCCTTTTTCAGGCTGTACGCACAAAATGAAGAAAGCACAGGAGGAGATGACAAGGAGACAGCAGTTCCCTGTTCAAGGCTCCTCAGGCAGAAGAGGGAACTGCTTTCGGCTCTCAGAGGAAATGCCCTGAACACCACTGCATGTTTGGAGATGTCTCCTTGAAAGTACTTCAAAGACCATCAGATGAACAGTGTTGGACAAGTGTTTCCTCCTACCTCCTGGAGAGAAGGGAACTTGCAGTTCCTCTTCCTCCTTTGTTGATTTGACTTAAATCTAGCCCAGCATTTCTGTTGCTTTTTTTATAACAGAAATAGTTCTTGCTACAGAAGTAAAACATACTTTTTGGGGCCAAATATAACATTTTTAGATGATACTATGTTGCTTTCCTTTGGTGACCCAAAGTCTCTTTTTCATTAGATGGCTGAACAAAAAGATCAGTCATTGATGTGGTCCCTTTACTCATCAGAGGAATCATCAGCGGAGAAAGGAGTAAGAAATTAACCCAGACTCAGAACACACTTTAGAAAGATGACCCATCCCTGACTGTCTTCTGTGATACAAGTATCAAGCTCCATTGATCAGATTTCTCTCATGCAAACTGACCACCTTGATTCAAAGGGGAAAACAGCAATCTTTCTGAATAGTAAAGGAAGTGAAGGCCTATAAAGGATAGAGTCTCTATTGTATTTTAAGTACAGTAGTATTTAAACCAAAGCAGTCAATTTGTTCTTTATGCAAACAGAAATACATTTTGCAGCAAAGACTGAGAGACAGTGAAAATCATTCATTGCTATATGTGTCACAATAAGAAATATTATCACAAAAATGGAAAATAATCTCCCCCAAATGGAAAATAATCTCCATAATCTCAAAAGCAATCTCAGTAATCTCAATCTTCCTGGTTTCAGTGACCCATCTTTCATTGAAAAATAATCAACCTTTTTGAAAACTATTCCTTTAAAAATTTCACAGAAGTGCTGTGAGAATTGCTATTAGAGAGAACAAAGGATAAGCTGTGTTAACAGGACACAGTCTTTGGGGGAACACTAATTTCTAGGAGCCCCTAAAACCTCTGATGTTACTAATGTCATCAGTTGCCACACACCCTGCTCTGAAAATAAATATATACAATTATTTCCTGGATTGTGTTTGCTTAAAATACTCTGATTTTATTGCTTACCTGCAGTGTCACTGAATCACAAATACCTTTTGATCACAGGTCAAGATGAGAAACAACAGTGCAAGCAGTGAGTTGCAAAGTTACTATGTGGTTCAAGCAGCAGATGGGTTGCTTTCCGAAAAAAAATCTGCCAACTGGCAGGATAAATGTTAGACTGAGAAAACAATATCTCAGTTTTGTGGAGACAGCTCCTGCGGTGGCATTCATTTTTATCATGAGATGGACTTCGTCCCACTGTGAGCTTTCAGCTGCAGCACAGGGAATAATTTTTCTCCCCCCCCCCCAATATCACTATAATAATTCTCTAACATTAAATCGCATATTAATATTAATTTGCTCACGTACTTGAACTTATTCAATCTCCAGGTCCCAAAGCTCCAAATCATGGGTTCTCAAATAAGGTTTAACATGCAGGTACCCTTCAATGATCTGGACGCGTGCAGTGTCATAAGTGTGGCCAGTGATGAGATTCACTGTTCAAAAGTCAACATTTTCAGGAGAGCATTTTACTGTTATTTCAATAAGAATTTACACACGACAATGAATGAGGACAAAATGTACGTACACTATGACATTTATTGTGGTAACTATTATTGGCTTTCAACAATAATGGCTTATATAAGGAAGTGTCACACATCTCAGACACTGAAATATCTTGTTCTGCACATCTGCCTATATCTGGTCCACAGTTTAAACATAGCCCGTACTACTCATTGTTATAAAGGAAATTGGAAAGAAAAGAACAATAAGAAAGATCTAAGAAAGAAAGAGGGGAAAGGAGATTCATCTGAGAATACTAGGAATATTATTAATACCATACAATACATTTATAATGAGTGGGCACTTTGAAAAAGGGCAGCATTTAAACTCTGAAAAATCAAATGGCTGAATTAAAACACCTTAACAAAGAACAACAGCAACAAAAAAATCCATCCATTATATAAAATGTGTGAATCAGCAGAATTATCACCATCAATAGATCTACTGAAAATGAGATACTCACCCAGAAAAGAAGCCTTTTACATCCTTCTATGGAAGGGTATCCGTTTGCATACAAGCATACATGCAGACCATTTATCACAACACAGGCGAATTCCTAAATTATTTCTCAATTTTTTCACTTTAAGACTCTGTATGCTACTTCTCCTGATGTACATTCTCACATAATTTTAGTCTGGAAACTCAGTTGTCCTCAGAAAAACTAAGATTTCCTACTTTCATTATTCTCTATTTCATCACTTCACAAGCAAATGTCTTAAAAATGAATTAAAGCTTTTCCTGTGTACAATGAATAACAACTTTATGCCCAGCTCTATATTCCTTCATCTTAAGGATTTCCAAAGACAACAACAAGAGCAAGCTCCATGGGAGAAGCAATTTAGCAGAGAACATTTTTTTTATTCTTACCCAGCTTCTGAACTGGTTTGTTATAGCTGAGGACGAGGGGAAAAGGTGACTTCATGTTCTACCAAAGCATGACCCAGTCACTTTCAGGCCAATCTCAGGCATACTAAAGTTTCAGGGAGGCTGCTTTATCTTAAATTGACTTTCCTTAGCGCTAATCTGATTAATCCAGTTTTACTGCTGCTGGATTAGTATAAAGATGATCTCTTTGGAGTTAAGAAGTTGGCCTGGAATATTTCAGATTCTCTTCTATTCCATTAATTTGTATATGTAAACATAAAATCAAGTCAGGAGTGACTTCCATTAAAAGCTATGAAAGTACTCAAAGTCAAAGAATTCATATGCAGTTTCTGAGTTCAGGTTCTTTCTCTTGTGATGATTAATTATGTATATGCTGTACCTAAAGTTTGTTTTAAATACAACAGCAAATAAATAAGCACACACATGTAGGAAATATCTGCGGCCTCATGCATCCCATCCCCTCAATTTACTATCTCCAAGGACTTCCCTTTTAGGTTACCGCCATCTTACACCTTTAAATCAATCTCATTGTGTCCTCCATAATAGAGTTTCAATGCCAAGACATTTTCCAATATTAATGAAAAATGTATAAAACAACATAATTATCAAAGGAGAAAAGACACAGGAGAAAGTATATTTGAAATGATGGTACACCTTTCTCATGTTCATATGGATCGTGTAGCAAAGAATTGAATCGTTTGTCATATATTCCAATAAGATGTAAGATCTAAATAATGGACTGGACGTTAGAAAGTGTCCCATATTTAGTACTTGAATAATCTTTATAATAAAATACAAAACCAAATCCAAATCTGCAGTATACTGTTGGTGCAGGAACATCAATTATGTAATATAGTAAATGTCATTCGAGATGGAACTGTAAACTGGAAACCTGCTGGGGACATATAGTTCTTGGTTTTCTTTCCTTCACTTGTGACTATAAATAATACGCACATATATCTGCAATTCACTATACACCTTGGTTCATGAAAAGAAAAAAAATCCCTCATAATATTTGCACTAAACTATTTCGGGTGTGTTTTACTTTGTTCATTGGGCTTATAAGTAAAAGCATCTATGCCCTAGTAGGTAAAGGCCCCAAATTCCCTGATATTTTTTCCACATTTAAAAAAACAATTTACTGTTTGGCTTTTTTTCTGTAAAGTTTGCTGGTTTATTACTGCCTCTACTGGAAAATCTTACATGTAAGGGAGAAGTATATATTCATACATATTCAATTACCTATTCACATATATCTATAATTCTTCTTAATTCATTAAGCACAACTCTATGGGTTAGGAACCATAGTGTGCTAAGCACACAAACGAATGACACAAAGAAAACTCCTAGCCGGAGAATACAGATGAAAAGTGGTAATGGTGGAATAAATTATATATTGAACAGTATTACATCACAATATCTATAGGCAGAGAGAAGGAAAAAACTCCATCTGTCGGTATTTGGAAAAAACCTCTAACAGGATATCTGTAAACAATAATTTTTAGATAGCTGTAACTCAGCTAGATGAAAAATCAAGCCCTGCCAAAATATTAATCCTAGATGCAGACCATGAAGATGCCAGGATTCCCTCAAGAGACAGCAGGTAAATGTATTAATGCTGGCAAAACCTTATTCTTATAACGTCCATATCAATAAATCTCTGAAACAGTGTGTTTTAAAAATATAGCAACCTGCAGATTAAATTATATGTTTGGTAATGTTTGGTATTTTTATAATGACCCTACCATGGAAAATAGATGACAAATTTAAAAAAGATATTGCTATGAAAAACTGCCTGTGAAAATGAACTAACAAATCTTATAATTATTTGATTAAACATTTAGAAATCAAAAATACCACATTAACAAAAATTTGATATGCAGAAAAGAAATGCTCCTTTATTGTTTCAAAAATTAACCATCACAGTCTTTCATATGCAACAAATGCATTTTACGGATTAAATACATGATGAGATAGCACTAGAGGACTGTAGGGAGATTATGTGGTGCTTTTTAAAGGGTTTCTCAATTTAATTGGAATAAATTGTAAAATTAACTTTTCATTCTTCCTTGCCAAAATAAAGGTCCTTCCTGTCTCGCACCACACTATCTATTTTGCTAAACTACAGGCTGAAGGTTTATGACACTTCCATACTATGTTATCAGCTATAATCCAAGTAAAATCAAGCAAACCTTTGTCACTGATATCAGGAAAACAGTGGGCCAGGTCTATATGAGCATTTGAATTTTCAATGAAGGATGTCAGCTCTGCAAGTTAAAACTTTTTCTTTCTTGCACTTTCAACTTCAAAAGTCTGTTATAACGTCTAACTCCAGAAAGAGATTGAAAATGAAAATAAGTAGCAGGGAAGCATTTATTAGCCTCACTGGTGTATTTTATAATACAGATAGTGTAAGCGGCTGTTTAAAGTAATAAGAAAAATATAGTTGACATATCCTGGTCATATCCTAGTGGGGTTAATTCAGATTAAAATCTGACAATCCATTTTACATTAAAAAACTATTTCTCAGCAGCTACCCTTCTGAAAAATGATGCAGCTTTTGCAGTCCTAAGAGAAATCTGGAAGCACCGAGGAACAATTAAGTAGGCTAAGGTTAGGGCTGTTTTCTTTACTGAATTTCATTACATTGAGAGTTCAAACTATTTTGTTGCATCTTAGAAAGAAAATGAGTTTAGCTCTAATGAAACATTTACTTACTCCTTAATCCAACATTTACTTACTCCTTAATCCAGAATTTGTTAACAGGACTTCTGATTTATTCTGTGATGTAAACATCATGGTCTCTAAGTAAAGAAGTTTGCTACAGTTTAACCTATATAGACAGTATCATTAAATATGCGGAACCCTCATGAATTTTTCAAGCAGACCTAATTAAGAAGTACGCTTTAATATGCACGCTCCTTATTTATTAGCAAGTTGTATCATACACCTTATGTTGTACTTACCTGTGTCATGATGTAACTACAGCTATAAAGATATAGACTGTCACACCCTACTTGTACACTGCTTCCTCTTAAGATCACCAGAAAATGATTTCTGCCATAACCATAGTCTAGCTTCATAAATGCAGGCACCCCTATAATAATTCTCTCAAACAGCAGCTAACATACATTAACATTAATAAGCCATTGAATAAGACCCCAGAATCCTCACGTTTCTCTTTCATTAGATGACTTAAAATCTAATTTAGAATATAAATGGAAAAAAGACAAACTGATAAAAGTTACTCAAGGGGTTAAAAGTACTTTATGGTATGTGTGCAAAAAGAGAAGAGGGACAAAAATAAACCTCAGTTTGTGAAAGAGTCTCTCTCTCCAAGTGGAGGTTTAAAAACTGATACTTAGCAAAAATGTTCTGAAATTGTGTCTCTGTAGGGCATTTTTAAAAAAAAATCCATTAATAACATGTTTGCTGTTGTTGAAGTGTCTATTATGAGGCTCAGGCTGTGTGAAAGCCTGTCTCTCCGCAAGAGAGATACGACAGGCTTGTCGGGAGGGATAGGAGATGGCTGAAGATGGATATGTGCTGCCCTGTTGACAAGTGGTGGGGACAGGCAAGGAGATGGATCAGTAAAAATTTCCATTAAATCAAGAAAAACACAACTTGCCCCTAACATCACCTCTGATAGTTTCTTAGACCAGCTGCTTCCCTGACACCCTACTGAGGAACAAATTGCTTTCCTAGCAGGACATTTGGACACTCCTGCATTAATAGATATGGATCCCAGCATGCCAGGCCAAGCAAGAAGGCAATTTAATATGAGCAACACTGTCATCTCAATTTAGGACAACAGTTAGGATGCCCTACAGGGCATTGCAACAGCTTCTAGAAGTACGCAGTGTAAGACATTCTTTCTGTCTTAAGGCTATAGAAAGCTGGTATTTCTAGTAAATAGCCAAGCCAAGGAGAATGGAAAATGTAAATGCACAGATGACAACAGCATTGTACTGTCTAGGAGCATCAGTTTCAGTTCAAAGGCCTTTCATTTCTGTAGAGAACTGCAGCAAAATTTGCAGGGAAAGGAGAGAAAAAACCTTGAGGAGACAGGAATAACACTAGGTGGCAGGTATTTCACTTTCAGGTGGAAGTAAATTTCAGAACAAAAATTTAGCCTGTTCAGATAGCTGTCTAGCATAACAGCATAACGGTGCTCAGTAACAGGAAGGACACAGAAACTTTTAATATTTACTTTCTGATAGTGAATGCTTTTAAAATCTGTAGTTGTTTTCAGTAATCGTGCTTTCATTTTTGCACAAGTGCGCTCTTCATTGCAATCTCCAGCCAAGTCTAAACAGGAAAATAAAGTGGACATGTCATACTTTGAAAACAGTGGCCGGTGCAGTGGGGCAAAGTCTCCATGACTACATGGAGTGAAAGGATTGGGGATTTCCTGAGTTACCAGCACTTGCATTCCTGCAGGTCTTGAGTAGTTTGGTGAGGCAATGATTCTTTGATTGTATGAGGTAAGGGAAGAGAAGGATGACTAGTGGAATCATCTTATGGAGGGAATAACGAGACTTTTTCCGAATCTGACTGTCTCTTTGGGAAGAAAACCTCCTTCAAGTCTGAGGAAGATGTTTCAGGATTAAGTGGTGTTGCAGACAGACTGCCTTAGAAGGCAGCTTCAGAAAGAAGTTGAAAACTTAGGGCTGTTGGAGGGGACTTACGGGTGGCTATGAGACAAAGGGAGTGAGCAAATGGGTGTCTTCACCAGAAAATAGAGGTGTTTCCTTTATGCTGCGCACAAAGATCAGATCTACATGGTAGACAAAGCAAAGCTATGACCCCTTATCTGGATATCTTGATCAAGGATGCTTTAGAGAAAGTATTTCCTGACCGACTATCTATCCCAGTTTTGCAGAGGCAAACTCCACCTGACTTGATCCAAATCCAAGCATGGTTCAAGTACACTGTTATTCAAAACATTTCCATCAGCAGTGCGGGCCCATCTTCCTGCTCGCTTGCAGCTCCTGAAGATGTTCACCTGTGCATGACAGTGTGTGCCTCTTGGTACAAGTGTAGAGTTATAACATGTGTCCAGATGTCTAAACAGTATCAGGAAGACATTATAGGGAGATTTGCTTCCCAAAGAAAGATATGACCAACACTAGATATACTACTTCAAATTTTCTAAGTGAGCATGGGTTTTCACAGAAGTGCTGAGGGTAAGTCTTGTCATCTGTCTTCAGGGGACCTGCTCAAAGGTTCCTCCTCTGACTGGTTCATCTGCACACCATATAAAGATGGTATGAACAGAAATAGCATCGTTGGATGATTCACAGTTGGCCACTTCCAGAAGCAACTATATGATGTCTGGATAACTACTACTCTGACAAAATCAGCAGCTGCAGTGGAGGGACAAACACTTTTTTCAGGAGTGTAAGTGGACAGGGCACCCTTCTGACTACAAGTCTCTAATGTCCTCGCAATTTTCTTATTCAAAATGACAAGGAAATAGAAGGCTGGGTGCCCTGGTGGCTTTACACATTGCAAGCCCGTTGCACAGCCAACTAATGATGCAAGGGAGCTGTGGCACCATTTGAAAAGAAAGAGGATGTAGATAATTGTTGACTGCAATGCCAAAAATGGGATTCCCTGACTTTACTGGTAGCTTGGCTGCTGGAAGCTCTTTCTGGTCTCCTATGTGTCACATGTGTTAGTCAGATGGTGTCATTCAGTGCTCTATAACTTTAAATTGAACTTGGGTAGAGTGAAGAATACAGGTCTGTGGAAGTAGTGATTGTTTGGAAGTCCCCCCAAACCCCCAAAGCACTACTAAGATTATGAGAGTAATAAAAAAAAAGCCATCCAAATATTAGAAGTCACACAGTTAACCACCTGTGAAATTACGCTGTAAAACTTAACAACTACCCTTCTTGGTGGGGAAATGTCTAGACATTTTGTGTTTGCTTTATCTTCTCTGAGCTCTGCTCAACTCTTCTTGAAATTGTCTTTTTGTGTAAGAAAACTAATCAGTTGCTTGTTAAAACATTTTAGGATGAGCAGCAACTACTGCTTTCCTCAATCTTGACTAATCTCCACATTCCAAATGACATTATATATGACAGGAAACAACACACAGTTCTCTATGCTGCTGATACTGCCAGGCTTTTTCCCCATTGCTTCAAAGTACATGGAATGAAACAGCTCTCTGAAAAAACAAATCAAAGTGGTACTCACTTACTCTAGATAGGTGGTGGAGCAAGTCAAGACATCAAAAAAATCTTCCAATTTCCTTCGCTGACAAACCCAGATTGAAAAATGTAAGAACAGAAACATTTGAAGCAACATTTTCAGAGTATTTCTAATAATGAAAATTGGGAATTGTAAATTTCAGTGATAATATTTTACTGGAATGGTCTTGTGCCGTTCCTATCTCTGTAGCTGTTTACAGAGCTCGCTTGTATGCACAAGAACAGAATGTTAACATGTGAAGTTATTCCATCCCTGTCCTTTAATCTTATTGACAGCTCACTTAATTGGTCACTATTTTCAATTCCTTGATCCACAATCAAGTGCTAAACAATGCAGTACAAGTTCTAATGACATGACAGCTACAGTTAAACTGTGCTACATGATGGTACAACTGAACTAGGTAACATACCTGCTTGATCTGACTGTACCTATCATGGGCAGAAAGAGTAGCCTTTGTTACTTTCAACAAATGATTAGTTTTAAATCAAAAAGCAAGTTAGAAAGATGAATCTCCAGCTTTTTAACTGTCCATTCTAATTTTTCTTTACTATATGATGTTCTCAAGATTAAAAGAGTACAAAGGAAAAAAGCTTTCCAAGACTAGTCATGAGAGATCAGATCATATATGAACAGGCCATATATGAACAGCTAATAATTCTCTAGAAAAGATTCTTCTCACCTGAGTGAAAACAGCATAGCATGCAAGGAGGTCCTATCGTTATTAAGATCTTGGAGCCACTGTGGATTGCTTAGAATATCAAACAATCAAAGCAGATAACCAAACGAATGAAAGTAGCCGATGCCAAAAGTGACATTAAGGCAAAAGGAAACTCCCAGTTAAGATTCCCATTAGCTTTTTCCTTCTGCCTAATGATCAAAGTTTAAAATACCAGTCACAACTACTTCATCAGAAATAATCATAACGTGACGTAATTTTGTTAAATATTAATATCATATTTCTCTTCAGAAGCTAGGTTTATATTTCTAGGGATATTGCTTGCAAGGCACACAACCATTCTTTGGGAACCAAAAATAAATCTTTTCAGATGCTTGAGAAAAATACATGCTTTCATATGCTTTTTAAGACATAGTCAAGTGCATGAGTCTATAAAAAAACTAAGAATTTCATTCAATTCCTAAATACACTTCTAGCTTATAACAAGAGATTAGTTGCACTGGTATCAGTAAGATAAAGGGTCCTTGCTGCTCTTAGTATTTCTGTGCAATTTCCATCAACTGTTCATAGGTACATGCATATGTGCAAAACCACCTTCTTAACTTACTGACAAAGCTTTGAAGAAATAAGTTGTGTCTCCTGATTGCTGTCACTCAAATATTTCTGCAACTTCCATTTATGATAACCTGCCTTTGGCAATGGCAAAAACTCCCATAATTTTAATATCAAAACAGATTAAATAAAAAGTGTGACTGAACTTGATTTTCAAATTTGTTTTATCTGGTTTGGGTGACTATTTTAAACAAGCCCCACATGACAAGGAAACTGATAAGAACAATATTCCACTCCTAGAAACCTAATACTTTTCCTTACTCATCTTCTCAGCATATTCAAATAGAAAGGTTTGGCTACAGAAGTCTGAAAAGCAGGGATACATGAAAAAATTAATGACAAAGTCTCATTGCGACTGTATAATGAATACTAAAATAAAGTGAAGGTCTATGAAAGGGATTATACTATTCACAAAATATAAATATCGCAAGGTAAAATGAAATAGAAAACACAGTTGTACTACCCGAGTATCTTTAAATGAACATGATTTCTCTGCTGCCTGCAAACATTTCAAAATCCATCTTTTGCTGCATTGTCTATATGCATGTATTGTTCTCTGTGTGAAATCACAGGAAAGTCTCAATAAAGAGATAAAATGGAGAAACTGTGAAAAATGTCTTCAACGAATTCATGTAGCAGGAACAGGGTTATTAAAAAACAGTAATAATAATACTCGAGGTAAGTGCTGCATTTGAGAGGATTGTACAAGGGGACAAAATAAACCATACACAAAGAAAGGTAAAAGAACACATATGCACAGGAAACAGAAATGCTACATTAAGAGCTAAGTGCTGAAGAATCAATATACTACAAATAAAATATGGAGGGAATTAAGTGAATCTAACTGTACTCCGAAGTTTTAAGATAAATATGAAATTTCACCCCCAAAATGGAGGGTATTTTTCTGTTTTAAAGCAGAGTTAGTTGAAAATATCTGAGAAAGAAAGACTGAAATACTTCTGCTTGATAACAGCTCTGAAGGCTTTACTTCAAATGTGGTTTTTATAGAATTTGGTAAGGAAGGGGTGAGAGGGTGAAACCACAGGACAAATGATAGAATTGAAGTAGTGCAAAAAGGCATGGAAAACCCACATGCACCTACACACACATACACTGCACAGTTATGCATCATTAATTCTGAGAAAGACTCCTACAAGGAGCAGGTTGGTCCAAAGGACAGAGGAGAAAACAGCACTGAAGAACTAGTATGCTTACGAAGGTCTCTGGATCTCGGTGATGGTGACTTGCTTCCCCACTTTAATACACATTCAAGGAAAAATACAGTAAAATAATTGTGAGATTTATGGGGCATAAAATGTGAATAACCTTTGCTAAGAGCAAAAAGATAGGTGAAGTACTTAGTGACTGAAACCTTTCCTGATTCTCTTTTATTATAATATTAATGCTGTATATGGAGGCAGTTGGACAGTTTCTTTCCTTTTACACAATGCTATGCCTCAAATTCCACAGTGTCCATGAAAATTTTCAACCATATCAATTGCAGAATGGGTCTGATTACAGTGTAGGCTTTCCTATGTCATTTCCAGACTCTCCAAAGAGCTGGGAGACGGCTCAAACATTTGGGAGCTCTGAAATCATGGACTGTAGGAACTAGACAGATTTCTTTTTTAAAGGTTAAGTTGAATGTTTCTTTCCTCATAAAACGTCCACAGCGGTTTTGTGACACGGTGGCTAGTTTATTCTGTGTTATCATGAAGTATCAGCAGTGTCATTTCATAAGCAGCTGGCTAGTCGAAGGAAAAAGATTAGCTAATCAAATTCTGGCAGTGGGAACTCACAAGAGAGGAGAAAGAACTAATGTCACTCTGAGCTAGGACTGGCTTTCTGCAAAGCAGTATTTAGAAAGCCACCAGGGATATGAACTCTCCTTAGGTTTATGTATGTTAGTCGCTGACAGCATATAAGCATTCTGCAGTTTTGCACTTATTAGATTTTATCTGTTTCAGCTGGCTTTTATTTGGGACTCTATTTCTAGGGCAGTCTGCTATAGATTGAAATGAGCAGAGAGTCAAGCAGATATGGAGAAAGTTGTTGATGGCACATCTCACCAATTTATTTTCTTCAAAACCAAGTGGACTGCGAAGAGGGTAGAAAAAAGACCCTTTACTTGGATAGGGAGCATTTTTAAAATGGACATCTTCCTTCTTTAACTGAGTCATAATATTAGAAAGGAAAATAGGGCCATTGTTCAGGTTCAGGTTTCCTCACTGTGCATTTAATCTGTTATTTTGGATTAGGGGAAATGATTACTGTGATTTATACACCTCAGCATTTGCCTTTTTTACACTACCACACTGTTGACTCAAGATCAGATTGTGATCCATTGCAGTTCCCAGATTGTCTTTTGCCATGTTGCTGTCTCTCTAGGCATTTATTCTCCCGTAACATACAGCTGCTTGTACTTATCTAAGTATAGAAACTTTACATTTATCCTTGCTGAATTGCTATCAAGTTCCAAACTGTTTGCTGCCCCCCAGCTACATATTCTATGCAAATTTAATAACCTTACACTATAATCATTCATCAAGGCATCAGAGAAAATATTAAAACCTGTCAACCTCAGGACAGATTTGAAACATCCCTCCACTTTGATTGTGAAATGCTGATAAATAATCTATACACAGTTTTCCAACCAATTACGTATCCACCTAATGAAATTATCATCTAATCTTGTATTTCTGGTTTGCCTATGGGAATTTCATATGAAACAATGTGAGGAGCTTTAATGGATTCAATATAGATGACATCATCTACTTCTCTCCTACCCACAAGTCCTGTTACTCTGGCATAATAAAGTTAGATTGATGTGATAAACTCTTGTTACATCCATGCTTCCAGAGTCTTTCTTGTTTTGTCTTCTAGGTGATTACCAGTAGTTTGATTATTTACTACAGTTTTCCCTCAGGAATTCAAGTTAAACCTAATGGTCTATAATTTGCTGGTTCCCTTTTTTCCTCTTCTTAGAGGACTTAGACACAGACTTCATGTTTTTGCCTTTTTCAAAATCTTCCCTACCCATATTCTTAGAAGTGACCATTAACGTTCTGGATTTTCTTCAGCCATTCCCACAGGAAAAACTTCATCAGGCTCAGCTGAAAACACGTCTCTATCCTGTCCTTTCCCCACTACAGCTGGTATTTTTAATTCTGTTTCACTGGTTTTAGCTCTGCTAACCATCTGAGCAAGTTTGACCTTTTAAATTAAGATTGAAACAGAACAAGTAAACACTTTTGCCTTCTTGGAGCTGTTTAATGATACATTTTCCTCTCCTGCGAGAAGCCAACCAACAGCTTCCTTGAGCTTTCATGTTGCTATTTCTACTACTTCTTTATGGAAATCTTTCTGAATGTTCTTTGTCAGACTTTATATTAGAAGTATTTTATTTCATGTCTTGCACTTTCTGACTTTGACCCTGTGTGCTTTCTGTTTTTCTATCTGTTCCTAGTGATACAACCTACTTAATTTTTTATGCACTTTCTTACTCTTCAGGTCATAAAAACGGTTGTTGTTCAAGCAAGTTGGTCTTTCTTTACCCTTCCTAGTCCTCCTTTACACTGAGATAATTTACCATCGTGCCCTTAATATGATTTCTTTACTGAATTGTCAGCTCCCTTTTTCTGGTTAGAACTGATTTCTTATCAGTTGCCCAAGTTTGCTTATTGCTACTTTCCAGAAGTCACTGTTTTCCTCTTGCTTCACTTGCAGAAGTATGTTTTGTTTGATTGATTTTTTGTTTGCTTTTGTCTAGGGGACTTATTCTAAAAAAATCCATCTCTAAAAGAATCAAACTTTTTTTATTTCAGGAGTTGACCACTGGCCATCCATATGAAAGAATTTAAGTACTGTTTTTTTCTGAAACATAATGAAGAAGAACATGTTTGAATTACACAGATAACATTTTTGCAATCGCAAAACATTTGCAATGTTATTAGGGCAATTTATTTCTGCCATGTGTCATCTCTTCAGCAGGAATACTCTGCATGGGTTAAACGTTTTTTAATGCAGTTTTGAATAGTTAGATGTCGCACTGAAAATAAAGATTGAACTGTTCATTCTCTGTTGACTGAAATCATGTAAGAGATCTTTTGCTAATAATTAATGTCACATCCCACTGGGACAAACACTATTTGCATGGCTTATAATAAAAACAATTCAAAAACACTAATGTGTTTCCCTGAACAGTGAAAGCTTGTGATGCATATTATGAAAACACCACTGGTGAGAACCACAGCAGCATATAAAAGCTATTATTGTATTGTACATTTATTGCTAAGTTTATTTCCTCTTTGATTTATTTAACTCACCAATTACCAGTTGTTTTCAGTCCTCTGATAGGAGGATATGGTGAGCTACTAGCTCAGAGCAATGCTACTGTTTGGCAGCCACGTTTTTTTCCATCTCCAAATCTGAAACACTTTCCTGAATAACTATAGGCAATTACTTCATGCCCAGAAAAAGCTTCCTGTCGGTGTAAAGGATTTTAAAATATGATAACTGTAGATACTTGAAAACACAAAATTAGGTAGGTTCTAACCAATGTACATTCGCATAAAAATTCTGCAAGGACCAGGAACTCATGCACACTATCACGGTCATGTGGCTGTGCTGTTCTTTGTACGTTTTGTACATTTTACATTTAAAGCGGCTGTGCTCTGTACGTTTTGTACATTTTACATTTAAAGCTTTTATCTACTTAATAGCCCACTCACTCTGTACACACTTGTAGTCCCCCCACCACACGTATACTCTAATCTACACTTTTACTTCTTTATGCCCGGCCCACCCACCAAAGGATTTACTAAATCACAGGTTTTCCTATAGAATATGCATTTTCAGACTCTGCTAGGGATCTCTGGAGAAACCCCCACTTTACTAGCTGTTATTCTCCATCTCCACCTGCTCACTAGGGGCCAAGCAAGCAACCAGAGGTGCGGTACTGCCTCTGAGAGTCACGGCTTTCAGCAGAGGAGGCAAGTTAATGTTCCTCTTGTCTCCTTCCAGGCTGTTCCCACAAAATGCAGGAGCAGTTTCTCACTCTTCAAGTCAAGAGAGAGAGTGAAGATATTGGTGCTCCTGTGAGAGTTTTGAATACTCAGTAAGATCCCACCAGGTCTTCTCAGACCTCACCTTAAGGCTGCTTCTTTGTTGCCCTCATTTTCCTATTTACTCCTCCATCTCCAGTGGGGATCTTGTGGATTTCAGTTTTGATCTCCTGGCGTTTTTTAAGATTTTAGTTTTCTGATTTAGGCCAAATCTCACTGAAAGACTATGCCACCAACAGGCATATTCAACTAATTAATTTTTTTTTTCAGAATGACGCTGCTCAATAAGATTTTGACATAAGCATATTTACCATTAAGATTAAGAAAATTCAAAAAGCATATTTAAGAGACATACAAGAAGTTCCCTAAACAAAATAAGGAAATAAAATTTACATTCATTCTCATTTGAAGGGAAAAGTAAGTAGAAAACAAAGACTTGTCAAGCTTGCTTTATATATGATAATGTTGTAGAACATGCCCCATGCCTATTTTTTATTTGCAGATTATATTTAATATTAAGCACCGGCTTTAGATTGGTGGCCTAAAAGTCAATCTTTTTTAATATAACCATTTCAGGTGTGCATAAGAGACTTATCATTGTCATTACTTGGTATTACATATGTGAGCATTTTCACTGGCATAAAGAGAAAATGACAGAGAGAAGTACAAAACACAATACCGCTATTTGATATTTCTGAATGGAAACAGCGCCCAGCTTAACCAGCCTATTTTGCTGCTCACTTAGTCTGAACAAGTGAGCCACCAGTACCTTTAAACCTTACTCTTTATCTCTTCACTTATGTCTTTTAAGGGTCAGTGGAATAGATTTTCTACCATGGTAGTGATTGTCACCCAATTTAACGTGAGAGCTTTTGGAAAAACAAAATATAATTGAGTGGTATGAATGATTTAATTTTTGAGAAATACAGGGATAAAATGGAGTTAACTGAGACTTGGTTATCCACCCATGATTTTCTGCCCTTAGTCAAGGCCTCCATTCATAGATATATTATATTATCCTTATCAGAATTTTCCCTTTTCTTCTCCCTCATGATGTTTTTATGAGCACATACTGCATTCTGGTTTTCTACTATTTCCCACTGAATTCCAGTTGGTCATTGTTCTCCAAATATATGTCCTTGCTTTTCATTAAGAATATTATTCGTTTACTGTCTAAGGGATGTCTTTTATTTAATTCGGTCATTAAATTTTTATTTTATTTTATTTTTTTTATTCCCTCTATTACAACTTAGTGACCTTAATACCATTGTTAAGGTTGAGATGCAACTTCTATTCTAAACTCACTTTCACAAGCTTATAACTTTCCCCAGATATTCTCTTTCAGGCTGAGGGGGTTTTATGCTTATGCTTTGTTAGAATTGGATTTTTGTTTGAAGCTTCATAAGCATCATCTATTTGTTTTGAGTTATCCAATATGAAAAGATAGCAGCTTTGCAGCAATCAAGACAGTTTTCAGATGCTTTTTTTGGACTCTGATAATTGAAAATCAGCTTTGTTTCAGCACTTCAAAATCAGCTTTGATTGTGGAACGGTGGCTTTGCTATCTCTTTGAAATAACTCTGTTCCACTTAATATTATTTTTAAAAGCTGTTTATTTTCTGTAAGAAAATTACATTTAGTTATATTTTAAATCTTTTAAATGCCATTTTCCTCCCACTCTTCAAGGAGCATAGCCCAACCAGATGCATTACAGAGTGCCCAGTCAATCTGGGTTCTATACAGTATATGAAAATAATGCAACATGAAAAATGAACAATGAAAAATAAACATTTCTCCTGTACTGGTGAAAAGACAAGCAGTCTTCGCTTCATTGCACAGACATACTGTTTTAATTACAAAAAGGTGTCTGAAAGAGCTTTTGCTTAAAGGTCCAGTAAGAAATCCTATATAACTGTAAGCCCAAGAGGAGCACTGGGAAGCTGTAGACAACTTCTTGTTTGTCTTCGCAGAAAAGTTGTTCTTCAGTACCCCCATTTTTAATTGGGGTACTCCTTTTATTTAAAAAAAAGTGTCATTACTTGTAAGTTCCAAACAGACACAAACTGCTGCTGTCCATATTTGTACTTACAGAGAATAGACTTAGACCCCAAATCTCTATTGCACTTTTTCACTCTGACATCCAGTGACGTGAAGACTACAAGTGCCACAAAAGCTGTAGAAAGCAATGCTTTTTTTGGATCCATGTGAGCCGCTCACTTTATGAGCCTTGTGATTTACTTCTGAGTTGGGCTACGGGCCAGAATTATACCAGACACATAATGAGGACATTTTTTCTTTAGCATTCAGAACTTTGATTTTTTTTCCCTGGCTAAGCTACAAATGCCGGTCAATAGATTCATTCTAATCTAAGATCTTATTGTTCTGGTCCTACCTTTTTACTCCATCATTTTTCATTGATTAAGCAGCTCTTGCATTTTACAATAA
The DNA here is from genome assembly GCF_000699145.1 of Aptenodytes forsteri. NCBI lineage: Eukaryota > Metazoa > Chordata > Aves > Sphenisciformes > Spheniscidae > Aptenodytes > Aptenodytes forsteri. The sequence continues at coordinate 783,247 of NW_008794009.1, forward strand.
TGCAATAATACAATCCAAAGTGCCTCAGGAGGCCTTCATATGAAACTTCACATGAAAGGCAATAAATAAGCTTACTTTGATTCATATTTATTTTCCTTTTCATTTATGTGATTTTCTGCATTCAGCCTGTATTTCTCTTTCCTGTTCAAATACAGAAAGTTTTTAGAAGATTGCACAAATAAGCCTCTTACACAATTAGAATCCTGCCCTCGGTGGCTGCCATTCTCAAGCAGCACATCCTCTGCTGATTGCATTATTGTTCCCCCTCCAGTGACTCAGTGATAGAACCATTTATTCATACCAAATCTTCCATTAATCCCTAGTTATGCTAATTTACAAATTTATTTGTATTCATCTTATCGATTATAAAACTGCAGTCAGTATACAAACTGTATAAGCAGGAAAGCTCGGGCACCTCTTGTGGTCCGGGACAAGCTGTTATAACCAGGATTTTTTAATCCATTAGCTGAAGGAAATACAGGTTGGTTTAAAATGGCTACACTTTTCCATCATGTGCAAAGTGTTTCTCTCTATCATAAAAGGGAGAATAATCTTACCCTGTATGTAAGTGGAATATGAAGTCAGAAGACAGAGCTCAGTTTCCCATACATGCAGAATTAACTGGAGATTCCTATAAACAGTTTATTTCTCCTTCTCTCCTATTGTTGTACTCCATGCCTTTCCTGAGGGGCCACATGATAAAACACTGTCCCCTGACTGTCAGACATATTTCTAGGCACTTTGTTGAAGAGGAGACGAGTAGTAAGAAAAACGTAGTTCCAAGTCCTCTCCAGTCACAAACTTCCATTATATTTAAGGCTTGACAGAATTATGAGTTCATCTAATATAATCTCCTGAGCATCATAAGCCATTAAATATCACCCAGATACTGCTTCATGGAGCCCAATTATTTTAATTAGACAAGAGCACTTCAGTCGTCAAGAGACTAAACCGTAGTGTGCCACAGGCATAGACCAAAATAGACAAAGATGTCATCACAGCCTGAGGCTCTTGCAATAACAAAGAATTTCTAGGTGAGAAATGCCCCCAAAATTCCTGGAGATAGTATGTAGCTCATTCACCAACTTTGGCACAGTATGTCAAGTCCCTGCCAATGAGACCTGAGAGAAAATTTTTAACTCCTTCAAATTTGGTGATCAGTTTAATCCTGACCTGACCATCAGAGTATGACATACTCAATGGGTACCTAAGGAAAGGTTGACCACAGTCAACTTTTTTGGAGCTGTTTTTCCAAGTCTATGTGCTAAAATCAATTTACAGTAAGCTGTGGATATTTTAAATTGTGCACATTTTTGCATTTCATCTACTGTAAAATGTTGTTCTTCTCTTTCCACAGGTGAAGAAATTTGAAGTCCAGGTAGCTTCAGCTCTGGAATCTGAATATTGAATGAGTGACAAAATTGAGTGTGTCGTATCTCTAATATGAAAATCCCTAGCACCCTTCTAGGGGACTGTTTGATCTAGCAGTTTACAAGGACTAAGATTTAGTTGATAAATCCTAAAATCAACTACCAATGTGATTTTAAAACCAACTCCTATTTTATCTCAGCCCTCAATTTAAAATGGGTCTCACATGCTTGCAATTTTAGCTCATTCCTATTTCAGACAAATTGGTAAAAATGGGACCATTTATTTTCTGCAAAACACTGGTTTACAAATCCCAGCCTGAGCTGGTTTACATTCATAGAGACCAGTTTTATCCTCTCTAGTTCCTAGGTCTGTGTGTCCAGTTTTGACTTATCTTTACAAGCAAGAACTTGATTTTATCCTAGTTTTCTCTAATACAATTTCCCTGACTCAAATACAGCGTTATTCTGCTATCTGTGTTCTCATGCTAGATTACAGAGACCAGCAGCCTCCATCCCTTTATCAGGTAACTACCTCTTTTCTCTACCTCCTTGCTCCTTCTTTCTCAGACCACATATGACAGATTCTAAATGGTGAACTACTAGGTAGGCCACAGAAAGATAAATCAAGCCAAAACACTGAAGGAACTGCACATTCAAAATAAAACTTGCAATGTGCATGCCCAACAGCCATTTTCCAGAGGCCTGCATGATACAGAAATCAGGGAAAAGCTATACCCTATATAAATCAAGGGATACAGAATTTGATCACATAATATGGGACATCCCATAATATTCTGGACATGTAGCAGACAAAACTAATGAAGTTACAATTCTAGCTCAGTTAGAGCTGAAGAGACTCACATGTTGTTTTCCAACATTATTTTACCAGCTAGTTCTCCGTGATTTGGGAGGTAAAGGGAAAAGCAGTTATTCTTCTAGCTATTGAACCAAGCACAAGTAATTGATTTGTTCTCCTTATAAAAATATTTGTTTTGCTTTTGCTAGACCTATGAACTAATGTCATCCATGTTATTAATAATGGAAACATTCTCTAGATTGTTTTATCCACTCACTGCTGACAGCTGAGTTTCATATCAGTCACAAGATCAATGAATTGCAGCACTGCAAGATATGGGCAATGGAAATAATGCACCTTGACAGCAATACATAGCTTGTTAATTGTACAGTGCTATTCTGGGGTAAACGTTTTATTAAAACATCAACGTTTTACTACATCTTAAAAAAGCCCCATGTTTTTACAGTTCGTTTTAAACCACATAAAACATTACCAGAAAAAACCTACAAATCCAAAAAGAACTTTGGTCAGCCTGAGAAAGTCTGTCATATTTTAGCAATGAAACAACTTGCTTAGCTACTGAAGCATAATGTGTCAACAAGATGGAATTCCACTTTCTAAAGGCCAGAGTGCCCACTCAATAGAAGAAAGCAATACATGATTACTGCTTAGAGCTTGTGGCGCAATGCTAGCAACTCAGCATTTAGCAATAATAGAAAATGTCTGTCTCATTTTCATTCCCCTTGAACCCCCCCCCCCCATACAATATTATGAAACAATCCTGCTGTGAGTTGGTTTCTTAATCTCAGCAATATCTTCAGCTATTACCTTATCCATGGTAATACCTTTCTGGTGAATTTTCTTAAAAGCAAAAATTTAATTACATATGGAACAAGGACAGATACCTGAAATGTAATAACAAAGAGTAACCCTTCAATTTTACTACGGGTACTAGATAGCAGCTATCTCCTATTTCCATTTTAGTGTTTCGCAAATGACATAAAAGTCTCAAGGTCTTTTCATTTCTGAATTATTCCTCTGTTTTTCAAAACCTTGGAGCTTCTTATTTCTGCTCCTGCTTCAACATTCATTCCCATTTTAAAACTGAGACAAAAATTCAGGTCATTGTGCACACAGCCCTTCTTCACCCATGACCTTTTATTCATCTGATTATAGAATTAAAAAGATTTTTTTCAGTGCAAATATCTTCAAATGTTGTCTTGAATTACCACTACTCATCTTGACTATCTTGAAGTATTTTAAAAGGTGCATATTTTCTCTTTACATACATTCAAGACTTTCCTGGTACTGCTAATGAAGAAGCAAAGCACGTTTTGAACCAAACGTTTATACCTACATCTCTTTGAAAATAAAGTCTTTTAGGTTAGTCAGACTTTCAAACATTTTGATCAGGCAATATATATGGAATAATGTGCCAAAACCAGACACAAGAGGGATAGAAATTGCACAAAGAAAGTACATGCTGATCATGACAATACATTGCATTAGAGCTGAACTTTACAACAACAGACTTATAACTGCCAGATGTGGAAACTGCTTTTCACTTCTAGACTGGGGTACTCTTACAAACTATTATGCACTTTCATATATATGAAATAGTTCTGAACCAGTATTTGCAAGCTAATTCAGGTCCCAGAGGGAGCATAAGTGCACTCACATAGCACTCCAACAGAGATATAAACCCCTAAAATAAACAACCCCACTCCAGAAGTTTAGAAGGACACACTCAACTAACAAAATCATCATTTGAATTATCAAAATTGAGTGAATAGGAGCTTGTTGCTTGGAATTTTTATAATTCAGATTTGTCTCCTCCAAACTAAGTATTTTTTCCAATTATTCAGGGTTTGCTTATATGCATATTGTTGTGCTTAACAAAGACATCACTGAAGATGAAACATGCATGCTAGGAAATGCATGTACAGAAGATAATGAACCACAAAAAAGAGCTTTGCAAACAACAGGAATGTGTATTGCACTTCTCATGTAACTATTTTAGAGTGTTCTCTATTCTATTAAGCTTTCTGAAAAGGCAGACAATTATTAATTCTACAAATATACTGCAATTGCTTTTGCCATGTGCTTCCTTAGTCATGGAAGAAGAATGCAAGAAGAAATCAATGGGAAAAAATTGCTGGGAAGAGTGAAATTGCCTTAGGGATTTTGGTCTATGTAATACAATGGCCTAGGAATTCTATTTATAAGGAAGACACGGTATTTATATCTATTGATTTTTCAGGGACCTCTTGCAGTCTGCAGCCTTAAAATTTCACCTGTCCTAGAAGGGAACACATCTTTTGTGAAATCTTGATGTTCTTCAATGTCATTATGCTTACAGAACAGGAAATATGGTGTAAAAGAGGTGAAATAACCCCAAATTTTGTGCTCCCTTTGCAAGGCTATAAAACTTCCTTTGTCATTGCACATTTCATACACTAAGGTTGAGTACTCAGTTGCGAACTGGAGTTTCACATTAGGGGATTCGAATGAAGGGTGAGAAAAACATCAATTATGACAGCTTGTTCCTAAGACCATTTAAATTGTCGCCCAGACCTTAAGATAGTTTAGAGTGGTCTCAGGACCTCCATGAACCTGGCTATAGCTTCCAGAGTCAGGTCTCCTAGCAAGGGATTATCAAACCACAGAGTATCTCTGGAAATACATTCTTCTTCTTGTTTATATAGACTATGCTAGGAATGAATAAACTCAAAGGGAAAAGACTGACAGAGGCTCTATCTCCACTATCCCCGATCTCCCACCTAACCCCGTTCCAAGGGATAGGTCAACTGATATTGCATGCTGCAAAATGTTTATATGGTTGTGGAGCAAGGGCTGGGATGCAATCACACATTAGTCAGTTATCATCCCACTGAAAGATATTGACAGTGGACGTTTTGCAAGACAGATGAGCTGTATGTGTATCAACCAAGGCATACTTTTTAATAAACAAGCAGTATAGTCCCTTTTGAAGCTCCATTCTAACCTGCTTTTAACTCCAAACTTTTCTTTAATATGTAGGAAATAATATGCCAGTATAATACAAAACAAGACAAAAATGTTTTATTCATAGAGCTTTTGTATGCCTTGATTACCACAGATTTTCCTGTACCCAGGCCAGCTGGTACAATATGTACTGTCTTCTATGTTTTGTTGCTGTTTTCTCATATTAAATATGTCAAAGCAATAAAAGTTAGTAACATAGGTCTGATGCATAGTAATGAAGGTAGAACAACAGTGTATAATGGTAATATCTTGGTAAATCAATTAATATGTTTATGGCTAATGATAAAAAATATGAAAGATTAGGCAAGAGGTCAGTCAGTGGTACCACAACATGGCTTTGGCTGAGGATTATTCATAATCATTAAAAAGATAGCTGCATGCTACTTTTCAAGTCAAAATAAATCCCTCTTCTTGTCCTACTTTGCCTGAAAGCCTGAATAGATAGCAGTGCCTGACTGCAGAGGGTACATATGGGGATGCTTAAATTTAAACCTCTCTCCTCACCTTTTTGGTATAGTTCTGTCTAGCAGGCTGTTTCTGGGCCCCACATACTGCTGTTTCCAAATCTCCTGAGACAAAGCAAAATCCACCATCTTTAACTTTCCCAAAGGCCCTTTTAACAAATTAAGAGCACTGTCTTGGAGACTCACATTTAGCTTTGACACTGATAGCAATGACTTTGCAAAAAGAGATTCTAGTTCCTCTTTTCACATACCAGAGAAAGAAACTGAGGAAGGCAAAATGTCTGTGTCCTAGCCTGGCTCAGTTACCTGTTCACTTTTTCAATGCTCTTTCAGATTTGGTTGGAGTCTTTACATGCTTGGGACTGCCTCACACAGTTTTCTCTCTGAATAATGGAATATTTATTTTGCTTCAGTCTCTGGTGGCCAGCTTATTCTCTGGTTTCTTCTGCCTCTCCTTTTCTAAAACGGCTGCTGAAAACCCTTTTCATTTACTGTCTCAACTTTCTCTTGAAAACCTATCCCTCCTCCCTCCCTTGATCCATCTCATCAGTTAATCAAAATCCTCATCTACTTGATAGCTGTTAGCTACCCTTATACCGCAATTCAGATCTGAACAATCATTTTTTTCTGTGCAGTAGACAACTATTTCTCTACAAGGGCTTTTGGGTGAATAACAGACCATTGCTGTAACTTCTGCTGTTAGCAATGTTATCAACTCTGAACTTTACCCAAAGACAGCGGTTCAAATACCCCAAAAGAGACTCTACATATCTAAAGTACAGCTTAAAGGATGACACACATATTCATAGAGAATCTCCAGATTCACGTTGCCTTCCTTATTTTTTTGCTTACCAGCTTCAACAAGGAATGTGTCTCTAACCTAAGCTGTACAGATAAGTATTGCAAGGCATCTTTTGCTACCTTTATTTGGATGGACAAAAGGGATGTTCTTCATCTTGGGCCTTTCTCTGAGCTTGTAAATCATTGCATACACTTGTGAGGGAACCCAGAGCTCTGAAGTGGATGTTCCTGGATTCCATAAAGAAGAGTGGAAGGCCTTGACACTAAAAAAGACCAGGTTTTGTCTGGGAAAAAACCCACCATAGTTTAACTTTCTGAACAGAAAACACTCAAAGTGACTACAGAAAACAGAGTAGAAATAAATAGCTTTCCTAACTGTCTTGGTGTCCTTGCAGGCGGATCCTTACCTTCAGCCAGCTTTCTCACCGGCAGCTGACTTCAGTGCTAGGACCCTCACCACAGGAAATCTTCTGTGACAAATCTTCCTTGAGGTTATCATTTGTCAGGGTGCAAAGAAAGATTCAAAACACATGTTTTCACCCTGCTCCATTATAGATTCTGAAGGAAGGGCCTTAATGTTACCAAAATTTGGCTTACAGACCAGCCTCTTGCTTCTCATTTCAGCCTCAGTGAATTGTACCCCTTAATATTCAAGACATCACATAATCCAAAACAAAGGGTGAGGTTAAACTCAAGGCTGCAGATCTGGTCACTAGCAAGCACAGCACAGAGTCCATAAAAGGAAACAGAGCAGTTTGCTAAACCAGGCAATACATCAATCCTTTATGCTACGTACACTTTATTTACAGGGCATTTGAAGATTCAGAATGATGATGAATGAAGCTGCAAAACACAGTTTGATTTTCATCACTTCAAGGCAGAGAGCAGAGTAAAAATTATTTGTGATTTTATCTTTTTTAACCAAGTCCTAATAGTTAATCCAGAGGCATTTCTTTTTGTTTACTCAGTCTTGTTTCTTATTACTTTCCCACCTTCTGCTTTATTTTATAGCCCTATGTCTGCTCACTGAGTCTGGGGAGTACTCTGTTTTACATGCACCGCTGCATGGACAGATAGGAAGTTTTACCAAGGTCGACAGATGCTAACCTACTCACAGAAGACAAGTTGCTGCAACTTCCTAGTTTGGCAAACAATTATTCTTCCACGGTATCAGTTTGGGCAACATCAAAACTGCAATAAAATGTGCATTTTCCACAAGAAAGACAACAGCAAGAGCATGATAATATTTTATAAATATAGATATTTTCTCTTCTCTCATAGCCTGCATGGAATTCGGTAATAATATCAACCATGGAAAGAGTCACTTAGTACAAACATCAGTTAGACACCCTGACCTAACATTTAATAGGTTGTTTTATATAGAGATTTCTCTCTACATATTTCTGCTTCCCCCAAAGCTTGATTCTTGTAAGGTACCTGTTATTTCCACTGCCAAAAAAATCACTGATCCATATGATTTGACCTCTTAGCAAAAACGTTTTCAAGTGTCATCTGTTTTTGTTTTCCAGAAATCCATTAATTGTGCATTCCCTCTGCTTAAAAGCAATTTTTATGAGGAAACAAAAATATTTCTGTATTTCTTTTCATCATGTATCTTAAAATGCATAAGCAATGCCACTGCAGTATCACAGACTGGTCACTCTCTCTCCTTTTTCTATGACTTGTAAAGTTGGTGTTAATAGTAATGAATGGTTTGCTCAAGATCCTGTTCGTTTTTGCTGAGTGCTAGGAGAAGAAAGTCAAAGCGCATTTGGATTGTCATTTGCACAGTTCAATTTCTTACTGTAACTACTCAGCAACTTCTTAAACCAAATAAAGCAAAGAATTCTGGAATGGACATAGTCTACATGATGAAGTCATCATTCCTAAGCCATGGTGCTATATTTAAATTGTATATTGAGCTACCGTATCCCACTCTGGTATGAAGGGCAATTCAGAGTCAGTGATGGAAAAAGAAAAAAACATTTCCCCCCTTATTCTAACATTGTACAATATCCATTGTTTCCCACACCGCTAGTAGGAAAATGTATGTTCTTACCCCACAGCCTATTCCATTGACTGGTTCACATACAATTTTCCTCACTCCTGGTTCAGGAAGCAAACCCGCTCCGCAGCCGGGAGTTGGACACAGCACTCCTCCCATCTGCAGCACGCACTCCTCGGCCCCATAGCGCTGATAGCGGTTGTACTACAATACAATAGACTGGTGTTAGACTTCCAATGGCACACAACCCTGCCCCCCCCCAAGCTTTGAGCTTGAATCAATCCCACATAATCAAGTCAACCGTCCTAATGTCTCACATGCTAAGTTCGGGTTATTTGTCAAAAGTCTAAAACTTTGCAGTGTCGTTAAATGGGGTGTCACTCCACTCCAACTCCAGCTGCATCATTTTCTGACTTGCAGTTATCATTTTCACCACCAGAAAATTGTGTGGGATATTAAAATCAAGAAAACAGCAGACTGTTTCTGTAAGTAACCTCAAGAACTCTTACATTGCTATAGAAAATTATTGTAAACATCATAAATATATAGTCCAACAACAGATACTGATAAATGCTGTATACAGATTGAAAAGAAACCCACAAAAAACCCCAAGGATCTATAAGTAGAAGTACAGTATAAAGTTTTAGAGCCAAAGGGTTGTAAAAATTGCCCAGCCAACTTTATTTTCAAAATAAATGTCATGAAATTGATTGACAAAATAATTCTCTTATATACATTTATTTCAATGTTAGGTGTAGTTTTTTCCCAGGGTCTCCCAGAAAATTGTCTTAGTTTTTGCAGTTTTCATCTAGTTCCATCCCGATAGCCTAAAAGGATATGGAAATGCCTCCATTTTAATGATGGAGGCACTGACACAGAGCCATATTAAATAACATGCTCACTGTATCCTCACTGACAAAAATGCCCACTCTAAAATGACTGATGCGATTGCAGTAACGTTCCTTGGTCTAACTTACCCTGCTTTCAGACGGAGATAAGCTAAGCAAGCACAAATCATGCTGCGTACATGTAAATCACGTCCACTCTAGAGTTCTGTGTTGGTGCAGTTCCCCACTAGTGGCTATATAACCTTTGTAAACCAGGCTTCAGATTCGCCTATAAATCTGGTCTACTGTAGAGTGAAATAAATGAAAGCAGTTGGTCCTAACAGGCCCAAAGAAAACAGGAAAACCCAAAAGGCCAAAGAAGAAGGGAGTAGTATGAATTTTCTGCACAAGCAGAATGATTTTATGGTGTGCTAAAGGAACAAAACAGAGCTTTATGTTACAGCACTCACAACTGTATTTAGTGCTTCATAAACTTTTCTCTGCCCATGAAAATCCTGTTCCCTTTTTTTGGGGGAGATAACAAACAAAAAATTCTCTCCCCAACCTGCACCCCTCTCCAAAGAAATCCCACAAGGAAAACTGAAGCAATAGGACCAAAGCTTCATATACAAAGGATACAAAGAAGAATTTTAAATTACAGACAGGGGCTCCACTGCATATTTTCTGTGTACATTTAAGAAGATTCTTCTGCAAATGTTGCCATAACATGTCATGTTACATTGGCTTTCTAAAAATAGTATGCGACTTCTTAAAATACTCTAATATATAGACATAAAAGTGTTGCATCTAAGGAAAAAAAAAAAGTTTACCAAACTGAAAGTATCGACCTTTGTCAATTTAAAAAAAAAAAATCCAAGCAAACTCCCTCTCAAAAGAAAAACAAAATCCAAACGGAAAGAAAGCCTTCAAAATAACACTGAGTGTATGAACGGCAGCCAGAAATCCTGAATTAAGGATCTTGGATCTGGAAGATACCAGTATTTTGAGAAATGTACAAGACATGTCTGCAAAGTCTCCTTGAATGAGGGGGCTCAACAAGTCAACTGGTGTTTTTCTATGTTTTTGTTATGCTCGAACCTAGAGTAATGACATAAATATTTCATGTTGGACTCTATCAATTTTCAGTAAAGTTTGTGATCCTTGCACTAAATACATGCTGAGCGCTCTGAGTTATTCTGCTGGCCTTGAACAGAAACACAGGTAACCACAGCTGCAAAACTCTCTGCTGACCTAATTTTTCTTCAGGGCAGAGACTGGACCTAAAGGTGAGGATGGCGAATGTCTTACCCCGTTAAGAGGAAACATTGTGCTGGATGTAGGATTGTTAGCAGATTCTCATTACAGAGGCAAACACCAGTGACACTGTAGCTGAAATTCTGTCAGCATTTCCATTATAAATTCTCAGCTGAAAGGATATGCTTTCCATAAGTCATTAACTTAGCATAAAAGGGCATGGAGAGATTCCTCCTGTCTCCTCTCCTTTTTTTTTTTTTTTTGATACATGAAAATGTATGATAGGTAAGATGAGAATCAATCTGTCTTGTTAAAGAAAGTTACGAAAGGAAATGTCCAGTCCACCTACTGGCAAGGTGGACAAAGCTGTTGTAGTCTGTCCAACAAATTTGACATTTTATAGTGGTTCAGCACAGGACTCATGCCAAATCAGTACAGCACTCTCATCAGTGATTGTCACACTATAAAAGCCAAACAAATGATCAATTTGAAGACAGGAAAGATCCTACTAAATGCGTTTGCACATCTTGACATCTAGTTGCCAGCCTGTTTTCTACCTTCAAAGTCCAGATACATTTATAAGATGTCACTTTCCAATTTCTTTTTCCTTGTGCCTGTACACTAGCTCACTTAAAACCCAGCAACCAACTAAAACATGTAGTAGCAGAACATATACACGTTTGCTGCCATAACACAGTCATACATAACATATGCGGATTTATATGCTGTATTCTGTGGCCTGAAACAAAACAACCCACTTTACATTAAGGGTGCATTTATAAAAGGCTTGTAAAGGACCAAAACACTTATTCATGAATTATTAATTAACTATTTGCATATAGTGACAGATTATATCTATTAGAGGCCTTTTCTTCTATATACCACAGCCATACATATCACATAGTACTGATGCAATCAACATGCTTAAAGCAAGTCAATTTTCAAAAGCCCTTAAATGTCTTTGGACCCCGTGATGCATTTTTGATCACATGTCTGGATGAGATATTTAAGGATATTCCCGCAGACAACTACCACTGGTTTACTTTGCCTCTTATTCTCAACTGGAGATTTAAAGTAGGATTCATTTTAGTTTGGATTTCCGCAGTGATGACGCCTACAGTTGCACTGGTTGTTTAAACTTCTTTTATAATTAACAGGAGAATTAGGATGCAATTAATCTTTTCTCTCTTAGATTTGTACATTAGCATGAAAAGAACTGAGCCCTGGAGTGCCCTGTTTTATTACCTATAAAGAGAGATCAGACAATTTGCTAGATATTGACACCTGAAATTAGGTGACTCCCATAACAGGTGCTTCAGTTCCAATAATTCTGCTCCTAAATCACCCGGCCTAAGCTATGTTTGAAACCAAGGTTTAGGTACCAAAATAGCTTAGACTGTGAACCACCTCACACAATTTTAGCTCTTCAAAAATTAAACATCTAACCTAAACGACTCATATAGGCTCCAAATATATTGAATGAGAAGAAACAAGATCCCAAGTAGGGAATTTATCCTGACTTACATGCGATATCTAAGATAGGCAGGATGAGTCACCCTGTGGAAGTGCTATAGTTGAAGCTGAGAAAACTAACTTAGGCTAGACATCTAACACGTAAAGAGCTGTCATTAAAAGGTGAACTTAACTCTTCTGTACGTTCAAAATATTTCACAAGATCTATTACTCAATTACCGTCAATGTGCCTCCTATTTAGAGATGCACTCATCATGTGTAAAACAGTTCTGCATGCTACAAGGAGGAAAAATATCTCCAATTATTTTTAGGAAAAACCTCTTACGAAGTTTAATATATGGGGAACTTAACTGAACTGCCATCCATGGCACCTGATTTCAATTCCTGTCAGCAGCACAGCCTTCCTGTGGTTTTCACATAAGTCACTTAATCTATGCTTCTCATCAGTTCCCCGTTTGTAAAGAGGGAGAATGGTACGTGCTGATTTCACTGTAGTGTTAAGAGGCAAAATCCATTAATAGTCATGAGGACATCAAATACTATGGTAATGGGGGCATAAAATTACACAGAAATCACCAGCCATCTACTGCTGCTAGAAATCAGCTTTTGAGCAAAGCATGTCAGGCATTTATACGCTACTGTAATAAGGTCCTCAGAAATACAGGTAGGTAAATAGTTGCCAGATTCACCATGGAACCATATATTTCAATGCTTATTTGAAAAGAAAAAGGCTTAAAAATATGATTTACTCCAAACCACTAGTGCTAAGACAGCTAAAGGTATAAGAATAAGGTAGTCATAAAATATTCTGATTTTTTTTTCTCTGACAACTACATCCTGTCATGAACTTCAGTTTGTGAATTGTCCCAGTCAACCCAAATCTATACTTTTCATGGATAAAAATTTTGAGTGGATAAAATTCCCAGCTCTACTTATTTCAACCATATCATGAAGTTCTTTCATGCAATCTTTGCTCATAAAGACTTGTCAGGGCCTTTAGAAATGTTTTTTATAAACGATTATAAATTATAGTATGACATAAGACACGGAGGCTGGATAATTGTAACCATTTATTCCCTGCTCCTCACTTTCCCGATTGGGATGGTTTCCCTTGAGTCTTAGAATGGTACCGGGTTTTCAACCAGTGGAAATTCAATCATTTGATGTTGTAAATCAAGGGTGGTAATATAAATGAAATCATTGGACTGACACAGCAATAAAACAGGTTTAACTTCGGACTGCAGTCTTTTCAGCTACTTTGAGATTCAGATAATAAGACAAAACTGAAATGCACCTGGATGCACAAAACTGTGAACACAGCGATTCCTTGTCATGTTATTTAATTTGCAAGTTATGCTTTAATATCATAGAATCATAGAATGGTTTGGGTTGGAAGGGACCTTAAAAAATCATCTATTCCAACATCCCCTGCCACAGCACATGTGCCTTGTGCTATTTTAATTTTGCTTTTACACTTTGGGCACAGTTTTCTTTATTTTCCCTTTTTTCCTCACACCTAAAAGCATCTGCTCAGTAGCAGCCTCGCAGGGAACTTTGAACAAAAGTTTAACAGTAGATGTAAAGCCAAAATTTCTAATCTCTGAAACGTAATTTGATTACTTGTTTCTTTTAACTGCATGTAATGGTCTCAGAGGAAAGAAAATCTACTTTCTGGAGTCAGATTGTTTTTACTGCTTCTATAAATCAAATAACCATCTGTGTGTTTCAAAATTAGATTGTGGAGGCTATTAGTCCATAATGTAGACTAAGCACTTTATTTATATGTATTATACACATACAAAAAAAAAAAGAATTAGTTCCATAATTTAATTAGGCAACTTAAAGTACAAAACCCTTAGTACTCATTGGACTAGTAAAAATAATTACAAAAGTGTAAGTGTAAATACAGATTAAAAAGAGATGGACTGACATGGCTTTCCATGGAGCATGCTTACTTTATTTTTCCTGAATCACTGGGCTCCTCTGCTCGCCAGTGGTAGGATGGGAAGAGCAAGTTCAGAGCATCAGCTCCTCCTTGTTCTCACAGGAGCACCACAAAGGAGACCAGAAAGAGAACCACCTTCTAGAGGGCTGGAATTTGCCTGACTTTGGAGAGTCATGGAAAATTGGGTAAGGCAGTCTCAAGAAAATACTTAGATAAGAAACCCCTGACAGGACCAATGCAACAAAATTCATGGATGAAATCAAACTGGAGTAGAGAGGAGGAAAGAAAGGAAAGACTGCAGTTTGCAGAATGATATGAAAGAAAGCACAAGGTGAGGGTATGAAAATAGAAAATAATACTGAGAAGAGAGGACACTGGAGCAGGTTGCATTGGAAATCAAACTGAATATATGAGAGGTAATATGATGCAATGAAGAAAGTGGACTAAGTACAGTGTATGGCTTAGCACCGTATTTACAAACTACTGGAAGTTTGTGATCTTCCAGTAGGTATTTTGGGATCAGTCTGAATAGACTGAATGCTGGAGAGAAACATTCTGTGCTTTCCGACCCTTGTGGAGCTCAAATCCACATTCCTTTCTCCATTCAAGTAACAACCACCAAGGCTGTAACTAATGCAAGGAAATCTTTTCAGTTGATGCTGTTGCAAGTTGTGCAACTGAGGTTCACTGAAGTAGATACTGGCTCCCAGGAATTCCACTTCCCAGGTCACAAGAGTGAATATATGCATATTCCATGAAAGCAGATCAAAGTCATCCAAGGGATGGAAGAAGTCCCATCTTCTACATCCATCTGAGACCCTGAACACTGGGGTTCAAATCCTCTCTCTGAATTTAGTAAAAGCTGGCTGGAAGATAATTCCTCTATTTTAAGAAGCACTCAAGTTTTTCATTGATAGTTGTTACAGACAAGTAAACAAATGGAAATCTGGGTTCTACACAAAATGACATTTTTTGGTTTTGACAGGAAAAGAATATCCTTTAAATTAGTTTTGAGCACAAGTACTTTCTCCTTTCTTTCTCCCCATTTTTTATGTCAGCTGTTGAACCAAAAATAAATTACTTTTACTTGTCTAATGCGCAGACAAGAAGTTAAAAAAGGAGTAAGAAAGTAGAGATGCCCTGCCTATGGCAAGAACTCAATGAGAATAAAGTTCTGATAATCCAGGAGAGACAAAGCTGAGGAACTCACATGGATTCCAAATACCTCTGAAGTCAGGGAAGAAGGTGGTTAGGAGACATTCAAAGCAGATATAGCACAGGAAGAAAAGACAGGCACATCACTGGTCATAGGAAATTGAAAGAGTGTAAAGTTTGTTGTGTAGTTCCAGCTATAAAAACAAGGTGGTGTAAAGAGGATCAGGAGTTAAATGCAGTAGCTCAGTTTTAGAGAGAGAGTGATGGGATGGTGATGACAAATCCGAAAGGTGAGCCAAATGAGATGGACAGAAATCAGATATTAGACAGAAAAGTGGAAGAAACTGAGATGCGTATAGATATCACTCACATTGAGTAGTAGCTGAAGCCAGGGGCTGAGTGGGAAGGCACAGAGCTGTAAGGAAGTATACTCGTAAAGATACAGATTTGAGAATACTAACAAAATAGCTTTGGTTTAGTAATTATGAACTGGAGAAATTATTCATTGAAAATTTATTCTTTTTTTTTAACTGCATGTGAATTATCAAGAGGTAACTTACATTTTTTCCAAGTGTAGTTATCAAAAAATCTTGACCCACAAATACTTCCGAAGCCTATTTGACAGTTTCCTGCACTAAACTCAGCTGATTAATTAGAATTGTCACATGACATTACTTTTGCCTGAATGGGTAAATATATATCAATTAGTTTAAGACTGACTCTACATTAATATTCTGTGGCATATACCTAAAAAAAAAATTCCTCTAGCAAGTATTGCAAGAAAAAAAAAAATCAAAAGGACTTTCTCCTTGCCACACAAATGTATTGTATACAAATTGCTTCAAAACCTCCATTAATGTTAAATTATTTCTGTCCACACTGTGTTCTTTTAATACTAATTTCCATATCTCCTAAAGTTACAGCTCACAGCAAAACCTAGCACAAGCCCACACCACCTTTGAACAGCATGGGGATGTGCATCTTCAGATTTTCAAAAGAGGGTATTCCTTTGCATAAGTTTTCCCCAACTGGCAAGGACATGTGGGGAAAAAAAAAAAAAGACTGTCCCCATTCAGGCTTGCTCAGATTCCAGGGATATAAATGCCCACAACATTTCTAAAAAAAAGTGAGCAGTGATATGAGTTGCAGTAGCAGCTGATAGGAGAGATCTGTTAAAACTGATCATTCCCCTGTCAAAATATCAAGAAACTGGCCAATACATTCTGCAAAGTTGTCAGAGCAGATGATGTAGCAGAGAAGTGCAGCTATACATTACTTAGCAGCTTCTTTTCCTGCCACTAGCATGTCATCTGCTTCATCTGTGCTGTGACCTGTTGGGGGCACTGAGGTATAGCAGCAGATTGCTCTCGCATTATTTGTTTTCCCTTCCAGCCTTCAGATGTAGCTGCTATTTTATTCATGAATCACAATATTCCATTTAAACAATTAAACAAGATTTTTTAAATCACTTTGGGGAGAAGAGGGAAGTTTCTCGAAGAGCCGTTAGGGAGACTCCATAACAGTTCACTGCAAGTCATCTTGCTGTGTTGGTATATTATAGTGTTTAGGTCTGAATTAAAGTGTTCTCTCTGCTGTCTCTGGCACTGGCTTGTTGAATTACCTGCCTTCCACTGTACTTGGACAGAGCCCATATTTAGTGCATCTTTAACATATTTTTGTAAGCAGCTTGTACTATCACCACTTGTAGAACCATTTGCATTTACTTGCAGAGACAGCCAGCCTGTCTGGCAAATTCAGCCTGGCAAATGACTACTGCAGGAGACTAATTTTCTTATATTGTGCTATTTTTCAACAGCTCCCCAGTTAATAAATCTTTCATCCCAATCCTCAGTGTATCTCAGGTAGCTACAAAGTGAAGCAGTTAGCCAGCAGGTTGGACTGCATCCATTATGCTAGGGGAAAATGGTGGATTATGAACAGTGAGATCAAATTGCAAGAAAAAGCTCAATAGAGCTAAGGACAGTTAGAAAGCTTCAGATTTTACCCTTCCTGGGGCTGCATGTCCAGAAGACTCTCTTTGCCTTGTACAGACCTTTGTGCACTGGGAGAGTCTGTGAAAAGGAGGTCCAAAACAAACCAGTCAAAGCTGCTTTTGGAGACTTTTCTAGGTCAGACTCTCTGGCACCTTCTCAAAGGGTCAAGTATCAAGTGGGGTAGCAATCTGCTGCTAAATGTAGTTGTGTTGCATATTAAACCAACTACCCTGGAAGTCGGTTTTATGTGGTAAGTTAGGTATCCACAATGCATATCATGTACCAGGGAAGCGTGTACTCTTCTATTGTACCACACAGACTATGATTACCTCTTTCCATAAAGTCTAAAAACAATTCCCTTTTTAAAAACTATCTTGTTGCCACCAACTAAACCTTAAAAGATAGACTTTCCAGCTATGATGAATGTCCCATAATGTACATTCCTGAGGGAATAGAAGACATGGGAGTTTTACATGTCCAGGAGACTACCGAGAAGTTTGACTATTTGGACAACTGTTTTATTATTACAGAACTCCTTTTAGGAAATATTAAATTAATCAGCAACTCTTTGTGCTTCAAGTTAAACACAAAACCTTTTTTTCTCAGCATTAGTTTTCCTTCAATGCTTACATTTAGATAAAGAAACATTTTATTTGGATAGACAGGCAGACAGGCAGACACATGTTTTCGAGTGGTTTGATCCTGCAAGCTGCTCAAAACCTTTCTCTCTTAATTACATCAACAAAAATTATATATGGTCAGTATTTACAGAAAAGAAATACTCAATGAACACAGGGTAGAGACCAGGGTTTTGTATTAGGAACAGTTGCTTGATTTTAATTTACTGAAATTTGGTTGATTAAGGTAAGAGAATTGAAGAAGCAGAGTTCTCTAAGGCATTGGTCTTACTGCCACCTGGTATTTTGATTAAGTATCTAGAGTGATACAAAATTAACATGCCATATATTAAGAGGATGAAAACTTAGCTACCTGGCATGTCTAAAATATAATTGTAAATGGGCAATCATTATTAAGCAGGTGTGTTTCCTAAAAGGTCCCGAAGGTATTGATTCTTGGCCTTATGCCACCTAAAATTTTTATCAATGGCTTTGAAGAAAACCAAGAACATAGAACATCAGTGATAAAGCTTGTAACAATTTGAGAAGAGGAAGTAATGAATATGTAACATGGATGGTTAAGTTCATGCTACAGGGGTATCTGAACTGTTGGTAAACTGGGTTTAAGCAAACAACTTTTCAGCACAGTCACATGTAAAGTTATTTTTCTAGGAACAAACTATTACCCACGACTGCAGAATGGGATTTCTGTCTGGGAAGCAGTATGATGGACCGTGAGCTGAATCTCAACTGTATTCATCCACGTCCAAAAGCACTAAGGCATCTCTTAGATGAATAAATAGAATTGTCTAGAAGGGAAATTATATTCTTTATTGGGCAGCCACTGGTTTAACTGGAACACACAAGTTCCAGTGGGAATGTCCACTTCAAACTGAAAGGTTCCTTCCTTCTGTCTGAAACATACTTAGCTGACAGTCTGACTGACAGACTCCCTTTTGCTGTATAAGCAATTTTTTTAGTCCTGTTTCAGAGGTACGGTGGCTTTTTCTGAGTTGCATTCATAGGTTGAAGTCATTTTTTATTATGATGATCACCTATTGCCTTGTGACAGGCCAAAGGGAATTGGAAATGTAAATGATCTGGACACTGAGGAATGGGAGATGCAATGTAGGGAGCATACTGGTGCTGGTAGAGTGGTGGAAAGAAAAGAGGCTGGGAATTTTTTGTCTTTCACTACTGAGAGGTATAATAGGATCTAATGTCTGCAAGTGATTTGTAAACAAAGAATGGATGTTTTTCTAGGCAATATACTCCAGTTTAAACAAGAATTAATCTAAGAAGGTCATGTAATGTGTATTCTAAAGGAGATCAGAACAGATTATCACAATAGTCCATTCTGCTTTTATAATCTGGCCTTAAATACATAAGCATTTTAAAAATAAATCAAGATTGGATATGAAGCAGTAACATGCCCCTATTATTCTTGAACTGTTGCTTGGAGTGGAAGAAAATATATATTGGTTGATAATACTGAAATTGTATGCAGTCTGAATAAAACAGTTTTATAATTATTTATGATTTTTTTTCTATCTAGTATGCACGATAACAGAAAAAGACACACTTTAGATCTTTTTAAAAAGCAAATATATAACTAAATAAATATAAGAAATAATTAGCTAGTCATGTGAATAAGGACTTTGCCTGAAATTCCTTCCTTTCTTCATTTAGATGTATTTTAATTTTTTTTACCTTGGTTTTGCACCAACTTCTCCTTAACTGTCAAAGTGTGTGCTAACTTCATGCAAGAGCTACTGTGGTTGTCAGTAGACTCATGATAACAATGCTTTTGTAGGGACAGAATATAATTGCAATGTTCTTTACACTTGTATGGGCTTATGGAGTAATTCAAGCCTCATGGCAATGTTCACTACTTGCAAAGACATTGGTTAAGACTGTAATGATAACCACTGTATCCAAATAACCTGTCAGTATAGCCAGTTTCAGAGAGAGGCAAATGTTTATAGGTCAGACCCATTCTGCAAAACAACTTTCCATCTGCACAGTTTTATGCTCCTAATGCATGATGACAAAAATTTCTCATCTGTTTAGGTGTATTCAATACAAAGATGAGTAATTTCATTATGAAAGTCCGAAAGACTACCAAAAATATTCCAAGTGGCAAAAATAATGCATTTATTTGATTAGCAAGGCTTTCCTCATCAAACTCCTCTACTCTCTTCAAGAATTCTCTTATTATTGGACAGAAATTAATTATCTTTTCTTTTGTGGTTCCTCATAGTTTACATCGTCCCACTTCTGAAGTTTGTATATGACCATATAATTTAATACTCTCTTAGTGCAAAGTTGTAAGTGTAGGTGAGTGGAACAAAGAAAGTATTAGGATTATATAAACAATCTTAAATCTGACATTTCCTAATGTCTGAATTCTTCATTTGCACTCTTAACTCTTTTAGCCTTCATTTTTATGTCTACCACTTCCTTTTCTAAAAAGCAAACAGAAAAAAAAAGAAAGTCCATCAATCAAATTATATTTCTCTGTCAGTGGTCATTAGCAAGGCTGAGGTCTACAACTCCATCCTCAGAGCTCTGCTAGTGGAGCTATCAAAGTCTGTCTGGTTCAGCCCTCTCCCTCATACTCCCAGTCTCTTGGTTTAGCTGTTCCCCACTTCTCCTTTAAATCTCTCCCTTTGTCCCACTTCTCCTACTCTGCTTACCTTCACCTCCTCGTGCAGCTCGTTGAGTACAGATCTTACTTTATTTACCAGTCTTTTTAGCAAGTTTCCATATTTGGTCATTCCCTTCCAGCCCTTGGTCCCAGCTCCTTGTCAGACCCTTATTGTGCCATTCTGGTTTCTACTCCTACCCTCTTTCACCAGCCAGTCCCATCCCTCCAGTGTCCCCATGCTTCATCTCACTCTGCCCTCCATTTGTCAGCTGGCTCTAACCAGTCTCTTGGCCCCATCAATCCTGCCATCACTTCTTTTATTTCCTCTTCCTAAGTCTTCAATCTCACCAGATTCCTGCTTCCAGTATCTCCTTTGGCCTAGTCCGTTTTCTGTCTTTTTTTCCACTCCTGTCAGACAAACCCTCCCACACTTCCCTTCATGCTGTCTTCTTGCTGAAGAAAAGCTAAGTCCCTGAGGAATCTGGCTTTTGACTTTCTACAACAACTGAAGTCGGGCACTGGTGGAGGAAAACTGGAAGTCTAGAAAAGGTACCAGGAGCCCTAACTGTAATAGAAAAGGGGAGAGTGACAGGGAAAGGAGAAGCAACAGGGTGTTCTTGACAATATAATCTGATCTAAAAACTAAGAAACCAGACTTTGAATTAACATTTCAGGAGCTGCTCCTACCTCTGTCACAGCCCTCATATAACCTTGTGCAAGTCCTTTGGTGCAAGGTTCATTAAAAGATGCAGATATTCTCATGTACAACACACTAATGCTGAGCTTTCAGGCCCTCGGTCCCTAGTACCTGCAACTCCATGTCAGGCAGTTAGGCTTTATAACCAGTACATTAGGAGAGATACTTCAGAGACAAAGACAACTTGAACTTCAGAAACATTGAGCATTCGAAAATTCAACTTGTCTCTCAAAATTTAAGGCCATTTTCTCAGCATCTCTGTACGTTAATTTCATTATTGACAAAATAATAACTATGAACATCTTGTGAGTGTTGTAAAGCATACTTCAGTTATGCTTTCCTAAGACCCCTCTACAGAAATAGTTTTCTGAGTGCAAAGCACAGCTGTAATTATGAATGAGAAACACACTTTTGAAAGAGAAAAAAGGCCACAAAAAGTGATGGATAATATCATGAGTAGCTGTAAGTATCAATCCTTAGTCAGATTTTTTGTCTATCTGCTGTTTTAGAGAGCCTGTTTACTGCTGTAGTCAAAAGCCGAAAAGCTGTGGCAGATAGCAGATGTACCAATTAATAACCTGTCAAGGCTGATGGATAGAATGAAAAAAAAAAATCTCACATATATCTCCTGTGTGTTTTTTCCCCCATATTTCAGGTCACTGGGGGTCATGAGATACACTCTGCATCCCTGGAGATTGACGAAACTGTCTCATTAGCGTCTATCTTTCATGACATTAAGACGCTGCCTTTGAGATGCTAACTCACCTGTTCTTCTCCTAGAATCCTGAAGTGATGAAGCTCTTTAATCAAGGAGTCTGGACAGCCAGCTGTTGGAAAGAAACAAAAATAGGCATTTTAGAGCTTCCTGTCAGTGCAGTTTCAGCATAAGATACGTAGATGCAGAGAGGATAGAATATACAGATTACCTTAGATAAAGAAGATTAGAAAGATTAGCCATGGTTCTGAGGGCACTGGAATGCTGAAAACCATCTATCAAATAATCCTGCCACATTTCCGAGCATGCTACCAAGAATGCTTAGAAAGGTTATATTCTGAATATTTTAGCCCTTTCCCCAAAGGACTACAAACGAAAGCAAGATGAAAAGGGCAGCACTGTCTGCCAGATACCTCCAGACCCTTAGCGTAAGCCAAAAAGCCTGTTAAAAGAGGATCTCACATCAAAACCTTGGAGCTGCCCAAAGCTGAATTCTGATTCACACACCCGGTTTGGACTCATTTCTAAGCGTAATACAGGCTTTCCCTGATTCCCTGAAGGATTTCATAGGCCCCACAGATCACTTTAATTTTGGCTGTCACAAATATAACCCATTTCACAAATATGTAGTTGTCACCCACAGGTGTAATACACAAACCAACTATGCAGGCAGGGGAGCGATTTGCCAGAACTTTGCAATCAAATTAATGTTCAATCGCTACAGACTTTCACATCTGTACCAGCCAGTAAGAAAGAATGTCTTGCTAGATGCCATGCACTTTACTGACCTGTTCAGACTGTGATTACCTTCCTGGTGATGAAATCCAAGGCTGCTACGCACTTTTGTACACTACTAGACTCATTTCTGGCAAGAGATAAAAGTGCAGACTGTGAAAGCAATCTGGGCTTTATTCTTCTTACCAGAAATTGAAGCATCTGCCTGTGAACAGAGAAAATTCCTTAAAAGGAATTAAGAGCATAGTTCTCCCCAGAACATGGGAAGAACTACGAATTTTATCAACCTGCTTTTCTGCTGATGCAACTACAAATAGTTACCCCTCACTCTTAATGACTGCCATTAAAAGGATGCAAATGAATTTGGATACAGTTGTCAGGAAATCTCCATCAGCACTGTGGCTTCACTCAAAGCCAATGAGGCATGGCCTACACCCTCAACTTTTGTTGGCATAGCTGTCTTAGGGATACAAAGGGAAAAGCCTTTATACTTGCAAGCAACATAACTAAAAAAGGCAAAAACCCTACTATAGACACAATTATACTAGTACAAGTCTTCTATTGGTATAACTTCTTCTACTTAGGGAACTAATTTAAATGACATTCAAATCAGCTTCTTGCTGGTAAATGCTTTAACTCCATTCAGAGGAGGTACAGGTGGAGAATGCACCATCAACACCACTTCATCAGCAAACCCTTTTAAAGGTAGCCAAGTTTAACGGTGGCCAAGGTTTAAGCACTTGCTGGTAATGCTTTAACTCCATTCAGAGGAGGTACAGGTGGAGAATGCACCATCAACACCACTTCATCAGCAAACCCTTTTAAAGGTAGCCAAGTTTAACGGTGGCCAAGGTTTAAGCATATGGTATGAATTATCCATTAATGGCTTGTCTCTTATTAAATATTACTATTTCTTCCCATTTAATAAAACCTATGATACTCTTACAGGCTTCTTTCCACTCACCTTTTCCCCCGTCTCACACACAAGGATATTCACATAGTTGAATGTGTGAGTTTTAGCTCTGAGTGAGTCTTTCTTAATGGATTTCTATTCTCCTCAACTTCTAGGCCCACAACCCCTGTATCACCTTTAATTTTCTCTTCTCATTTCCCCCATGCTTAGGCTCTCACTGTTTATTCTGTTTCTTGTTCTCAATGCATTTAAAGTTGTCCTTACTACTTCCACCACAGAATCACTGCTATGCAGCATTTTTCTGTCCATTTTCACTGGGATTTACATCTCCATCTTCCAGCTCATCCAAACCCTGAATGTATCAACTGCTCTAAATGTCTCACTAACTTCTTGACCTGAGGCCTGACTTGTATGTAGTCCAGAGCTGTTGACTTCCCTGTGTTTCAGATCAGAACTCACTGCATAAAACACAGTTCTTCTCTCTTACCCTCAAGCCCTTATGTAATTATTAATTTTTTTTCTGCATGTAATTGTCCCTGAAAATACAGAATCATAGAATCATAGAATGGTTTGGGTTGGAAGGGACCTTAAAGACCATCTATTCCCACCCCCCCTGCCATGGGCAGGGACACCTTCCACTAGACCAGGTTGCTCAAAGCCCCATCCAACCTGCCCTTGAACACTTCCAGGGATGGGGCATCCACAACTTCTCTGGGCAACATGTTCCAGTGCCTCACCACCCTCATAGTGAAGAATTTCTTCCTTATACCTAATCTAAATCTACCCTCTTTCAGTTTAAAGCCATTACCCCTTGTCCTATCACTACATACCCTTGCAAAAAGTCCCACTCCAGCCTTCTTGTAGGCCCCCCTCAGGTACTGGAAGGCAGCTATAAGGTCTCCCCAGGGCCTTCTCTTCTCCAGGCTGAACAACCCCAGCTCTCTCAGCCTGTCCTCCCAGGAGAGGTGTTCCATCCCTCTGATCATCTTTGTGGCCCTCCTCTGGACCAACTCCAACAGGTCCATGTCCTTCTTATGTTGGGGGCCCCAGAGCTGCATTGATTGTACACTGCTATAGGAATTTCTAAGTGTAGAGGATAATTATGATTTCATGTAATACTGCGTGTTAATCTTTGACAGATGTTAGCTTTGTAACACCAACTAAACTGCTTTCTGCTTGTCTCTGCTTTTTGCAGTCTTTACAGCTTCTTCTTTAACCAATCATTTCTTTCTTCCCTCTTATCCTTTCCAATTTATTATTCACTAAATCCCTTAAGATGGGAAAGTTTCTCTTTTCTTGCCTAGCAAGAACTTTTTCTCTTTCCATTCTCCTTGAAATCATATTTCCTGAATGCCTGTTTCTCCCAGAAATCCATCCCATTCTGCCCTCATGCATAATTTATATAATTATGTGAACTGCTTGTATGCATCCTCTCTTTCTTCCATGTTAGAGACTATAAACACTTCGGAACCAAGGATCTTTGTAAAAAAAGTGTAAAAGTATGAAGATATATATAGACATATATATAAACACATATATGTTTATTTTAAGTGTTACTAGTTGTCCACTGCTGCATTCTCTTCCCAATACAATATTTTGTATAGTCTATTTTTCAGAGTCCTGATCTAGTTTTCAATCTTTTCATAGCCCAGACTTTCAGTGAATCTTGAAAGCTGATTATACAAGAGATCCTGAAGTTACTAGCAAAGAAGGAGGAGAGAGAGCTTAAAAACCATGTCAGTGTTGGCATGATGCTTTCCAGCAATGAGTTCAGAAATGTCAAATGCGTGCAATAATGAATTATACTGACACACATTAACAGTCTGCTGTCTGTAAGAAGTCACTTCAGATCTTCACATTGCAGAAGCAATAATTTGAGGAAACAATGGAAGTTATTGTTGTCAAACAATAATTTGAGGAAAAAATGGAAATAAAGAAGAAACATGGAAAAAAAGAAGTAAGATAGAAACATCCTCTTTTCTTTTTGGATATTTCTGGATGTATTTCTGATATTTCCTATTTCTATTTTAATTTCTTCTGTTCTGTAAGCAGACCTTTGTAAAACATGCTCCAACGCTGTGACCCATTTTCACCAAATATCTGGGAGTTTTGAAAGAGTCTTGGATGGTGTTAAATTCCTGCACTGTCACTAGAGACAAAGGCTATAGACAAATAACCATTCCATAAATAAAAAGAAAAGAGATTAAAAAGTACCTATTCTGCTGAAAAGCATTAAGAACTATTTGTCAACTCACCCACAAACCCATGCATATATTCATCAACATATTCATGTATATGCACAAACACATGGGAACTTGAAAATTATTAAAAGTTAAGCACAGCACCCAACAGGTTCACTGGCAAACTGTGCACACCAAAAGTTAAAAAAAAAATGTATTTTCTAAGTCTCTGATGTGCAGCTGGTGCGTGCCACATGAAATAAATAATCTGCACTTTACAGATTTATGCTATTTTGTGTAGAATGCTTCGAGGATTAGTTTTTATGTCTTATAATCAATGGTCTCAACAATTACTGAAACTTTCCATTTCCCTCTTCCCAATTATTACTTGAAAAAGTACACGCATACATGAAATTTCCACAGACATAAACCGAACCATAGCAATATTAAATAAATCAATCAATAACAATTACATATAAGAGTGTTAAAAGGAAAGGATGCAAAAGCATGGAAAATTGCCTTTAATCAGAAACCAATAGTCAAGACTGAGGACATCTGCAGACTGATAAAATGGCAGCTAAATTGTTTATTAGTTCCCTCTTTCAACTCACTTTCAAGCCTATGTGTTTCATATGTTCTCGGCTACAATGGCTGTTACAGGTTTTTGCTAACTGAAGGCAGAGCAAGATGTAAGAAATATAAAATTGATGCAAATCTTTAGTATTTTTATACCACTTTTTCCTCTGACATAGTTCCATTGACCTCAAAGCAGTAAGACCCATAAAACTAAAGTGATGTCTTAGCAATGAGCCTGAGTCTAAGCAGGAAACTAAGTTATGAAGGGATGAGACCCAGTTCAAAGCACCAGCAGCTTTATAAACACACCACAAGTAATTTCTTTGCTTCTATTTAAGCATTTATTACTTAAATTAAATTTAAGCATATTATTTGCTTCTAAATGTTCCATCATACCCTAGATGAGTTATTTGAATAATTTTGTTGTTGCTTGATTCTCATATTGCTTTATTATTTAACTCCAAAAATGCTGCTTATGAATGAAAAATGAAATCAAAGTTACAGAAATTTGCAACTGTAAATTTAAAATTTATATTGTGGTGTTCTCTTCGTAAAGATAGATATTTTTAATCTGTTCATATAAGTATATGTATCTCCAAGAGAAGAATAAAGAAGTAAAATTTAGGAAGGACAGTTTAATGTCTTCTAACATCATAAATCCGCTGATTTCAACTGGTCTGAACACACATTTTCAGCTACACTTGTAATTAAACTATGATTCTAACTACTACCAATTTAATTACCCAAGTCTTAACATATTTTTTCTCAGACAGAATTAGCTTCTGGTTTTGTTTTTGCTTAAAATTATCACTTTGCATGACTTATGTTCTCCAGTGGGAAGGCAAAGGAAAAATTAAATCAACCCTTTAATATTGCATAAACTGGCAAAATGAAAGCAAAAGATGACTGCTGTTACAAATACAGCCGACTGAGAACCAATGCAAGTGCCAGGGCCCTGATGGCACCACCAGCCCTGACTGTCCCTGCCCGGCCCCCCAAGGCTCCCCCACAGCCCGTGACCCCACGGTCAGCCCCCGGGGCCATCAGCCCCTGCTCCGGCGCTGCCGCAGCAGGGCCGGTCTCCAGCTCCCCACAGCCCCGCTCAGCCCAGCCATGGGCCCCGCCGAGCCGGGCCCACCCATGGGCCCACGTTCAGGCCTGGCCTCAGCCCGTCCCCATCCCCAGGGAGGTGCCCGATGCCCAGGGTTGGGGCTGTCCTGATGCCCCCAGCTGCCTGTTCCTGGCTGGAGTGGGACGGGCCCTGGCTGAATTTTAGCCTCAGAGAGTCATAGAAAATTATACAACATCTTCATTGACTGTAGTTACAAGCATACATATCACTAATGTAGGATTGTGTGCTACATCTTATCTTCTACCATACATTTGTAGCGTTATTTCCTGCTTTGCATTTTAAATTTCACCTTTCCTCAAATGGTACAGTTGGGTGACGTTCAATTCACTGAATTTAAGTATCTAAATATTGGCTATATGAATTGAATATATTAATTGCACGCTTCCTTTTTAGTCAATAGAAGGAAATACACACCTTCACAGGGTAATTCCTGTCGTCTGAGACAGGCCCAAAAAAGTTACCCACTTATCTCCATTAATTGAGGAGTCTAAGGTGACTAGGTAAGATTTACACAAGTAACCTTCAGACTTTTAAGGTTAGATGAGCTTAATTTTACTCAACAGCTGCAATCCCAATCATTTCTGCACATGCTTAACTTTGAGCATGTAAATTTTGCCATCATATTTAGCTCCGTGCAAACTGATCATTTACATTATGAACACAGCGTCACTTCCATTTCTCTCACTTAAAATTTATGTCTGCATCAACACTTGTTAATTCTGAAAAGTACATACCCTTTTGTGAGCTCTGAACATAACCATATAAGAATACCTATCAGTGTCCTTCAAAGGGTATCTTTCCACAGTGCTAATTGCTAAACCGAGCTTGCAACTGAAAAATGTTTCAAACACATGAGAATAACCACTTTATGCTTGGAAAATTAATGGACGTTTGTCTTTTTTTTTCCTGACTGCTCCACATAGAATCGTATTTGACTGGAGTAGAGCTATGAAAAATGATCCATAGTCAAAAAAATAATTCTAAAAGTTTGGAAATGCATTATAGCAACGATTTTATATAGGCACGTGTACGCTGGTCTGCTGCACATGCACAGCAAGGGAAGGTGGCAAGGGAAGCCTGCAGCTCAGAGGTGCTTGTTATAGCAGGTATCCATCCAGAGCACAGCCAACCTCTAGCTACAGTGGGACACAGCAGCTGGGACTCCGTATGCAAGGTACAAGTGCTCAGCATGGCACAACCCAGCCCAGACAACTCTGTTGAGTGAGCAGGAATGACAGAAAGAGCACAGCCCTGCACCGTGCGTGATACCAACGGGAATGGTAACGGCATAGCAAGAAGACGGAGTCGGGCTAGACTTTCACACAAAACTTAACAGGTTAAAAATCCTGTCATTAGTGCGCATTTGTTTGTTATGTCATTTTCCCAGTCTCTTCCAACCTGTTCAACTAATTGGAATATTGGTGTAAAAAATACACCTTTGTGCTGTCTGTGTCTCTTCCAGTGAAAAGCAATCCCGTGCTGGTGACAGTGCAGTCACTCTTATGGGAACTGACACTGATTTCAAAGTATGAAGTGACTTCACTGTGCTTGTGTTAATTAAATGTTTTGATGTTTCGGGTGACCTTTTCTCATTTTTTATTTTATGTGAACATGAATAAAGACAAAACTAAGGAGAGTGTCTGGAATGCATAAATATTTTATTGAAAAGAGAAAAAAAATTATGAAGAATATCAAGTATGTAATGTACAGAATATAAGCACATAAGCCTATCTTTGGAGTACTGCTTGTGCTTGTGCACTGTGAAAGATGTAGAAATGTTTTCTCACAGATCCCACAGAAGGGTATTATTATAACCATTTTCACTTTTTTTTTAACAAACTTCATGAGCAATACTTTTGTAAATAGCAAATTATGGAGTTTTTTTTTTCTCTGTTGTTACCTAGATAATTTTCTAATGTAACCAAACTAAAAGCATAATTAATTTGTAGACCTACACTGTGCTTGCAGATATCATCCTTTGTATAAGAAAGATTTAATTGTTAAAGAAAGAAAGGTGATAAAACTGTTCTGTGAATAATTTGTCATCTCAAGTCCCAAGCCTTACATCTGCAAGTCTTAAAATGCAGGGGATTCACGTGGGCACACAACTTTATCTGGAAGATCAATTATTGCTAACCACCATTAATCATAAAATCACACATCAGACTCGAAACCCTCTCATGAAACCAGCTTGTAATCACTAGGTTTACCTATTGATTTATTATTAACAAAAGGCCTTATTTATTTACCTTCTGAATTCTCAATGTTGAGCATGCATTCGAGCCACATTTACAAACTGAAATTCTCTGACCCATTAACTCATACTTCCACTTCCAATACCTATTTTGACGATCTATTGTGATTGGGGTAGGTTTAGTCATGGAACATTTTTCCCCAAGAAAGAAAACGAAACAACTTTTTGTTCAACAGATGCACAGTGGTTATTCCCTTGCCTTACCTATAGGTATCAGAACTTTTCTCAGCAAGTATAATATGTCTTAGCTATAGATCTGTTTCAAAATGCTACAAGCACATTTAGTGTGTGCCTGTTGGACACACTAAAACATCTGATGATTTATTTTTTGGAAATATACTGTTGACTGCAGTCAGCAGTATATTTACAAATTGGGAGACAACCCTTTAGTACCCAAATATCTTGTACTGGTCACCTTACAATTGGTGTAAGAAATAACATATCCAGTAAAAACAAAAACGTGAAGTAAAAAATTACATGGGGTTCTTTACTTATACTCATGCCATTTTGATGACATCAGTTTCCAGATGATATTTTTCTGTCCAGTAATCTAGATAAGTAGATAGCAAGATAAAACAAATATATGCCCCAAAAGAGATACATTAGTGTTTAAATAGTATAGATTCCTTTGGGAAAAAAAATAAAGAGGACATATTTTCAAAAGCAAGAAGTATTGAATTCTGTCCTTTCAAAGTCAGCAGGAATGTATTTAGATTGCAAAGCTCAGCTCTGCAGTTGGGCAATGCTAAACCAGAAGGCACAACAAGCAATACTTGCATGTGGTTTACATACCCAGAGGTCCACATGGTGAAGGTCTTTCCTGTAAGTCTTTAGAAGTCTCTCTAAAACTACAAATGCATGGCAGTTCTTCAGCTCAAGCAAACTAGCATAGCTACGATTAAGTCAATGGTGCTTACACATGTTCCTACTAGCAGAAAAATTGGCCATGTACACAAAATGTAATAGTTTGTTAAAAAGACTGTGTGCCAATAAAGGATATATTTAAGTGCCCCTTTTTGCAAAGCTTAATCTGCAACAAGAAATTTATTTGCTTTTTAAAAAAAAATATTCAGAATTTAAATACCCTTTTCTCCTGATTGATACCCCTGTCAAACAGTATTATGTTAATTTTCTTTTTTCTTGATTGATTTCTGACAGCTGAAGTCCGTAAAAAGACCTATACATTTTTTTGTTATCAAAAAGGCTGCTGAAGCTAATATTCAAGAAATTTTCATGAACGCTTGATTGTCGGGACACAATACTTGTCCTGTTCTGACCAGTTACCAGAGATGTTAGTTGCCCAACTGAATGGGTTACATTTTTGTTTGTACGCACTTAATTTCAAAATCATCCAAAGACACAAAAGGTATTTTTGCTCTTGTGAAGTACTTGTGCAAAAATTCTGCAAAGGGACTGTAATAGAGTTGGGAAAGGATCACATAAATTTTGCCTACTGGCAGCAAATAGAGCATCTCAGATCAGAGAAAATTCTGCTGGTCTGGCTTTCTCACATTGTGCACAACTCTGGCCTTCCCTGTGTTGCTACTCACTGTTTGTTTTAATGATGCTTTAAAGCCAAATGACTAGAAGTAATGAACAGCATTAGCCATTTCCTACTAGGGTCTTTCTTTTAATCTTTACTGCAGAAAATATCAGCAGGAATATTGACCTGCCATTTCAGTTTAGAACCTGCTTCCTTGCTTACTTTTTGCATATTTAAGGCAATATTTAAACCAGACTTGAACAAGTACTATTTACTCACATCAGCATTCAAACCCTGAATTGTACTGAGCTGCACAACGCCAGCATGCCACTGCTTGTTATTTTTGGCAGTTTTCTGTATATGCTGCACCGCTATATGATGAACTGTTGAAAGGGCCCGTCAGAGGGGGGAAATTTTCTAAAAAAAATTCAGTATTGCCCAAGAGACTGAGACTTCAGGGAGACCATGCAATAGTGCAAACATATTTGACTAATAGTCTGTACCACCTGGTTGCTCAATATTCCAGTTTAAGTTATAGGCGTAAATTCACCCATGCAATTCTCAGTGAAGTCAGTGAATACTCAACTCATGCAACAAAACAAAATCCGTGCTGTCTATCTGTAAGGAGAAATTGAACTACGACCTTTACTGCTCAAATACAGCAGCTCCGGAAACAGAAATAAAAAGGAGACTCCCTTCTTTCCATGCAAGTACTGACTTTTGTCAAATTGAAGTAAATTTTACAGAAACATCTTTTTTTTTTTAATGCTTCTTAATTAACAGAAGTTACTCCTACAGTTTCTTCATAACATCAAAGAGTTGGAAAATCAGCAAGCCTAAGGCTCCTAACATAACCAGGTGCTTTTTTTTTTTTAAGTTGAGATACAACAGAGCTGCTCTAAACTTCTTTTGGAAGACTCAATACCTTCCACCATATAAACCTTGGTAGTGAAAAATTCATTGCAGGGATCTGGGCTGAAAGGAGCTCTTCACTCTCGGTATACCAGGTTTTTAGCTCAATCAGCTCAATTCATGAAAGGTTTTCTCATCTTTTATTCAAAAAGTAGTTGAACTCTCTAAAGCAAACTCTGTTCTCTCAAACTCCCACCTTCATGCTGTCACTGGCCTTTGATGACGATCAGTACCTTTGAGAAGGCAAGTGAGAGGTCAGGAGCTTTCAGCATGTGGTGGATACCTTATAAGAGAGGAGATTGTCTTCTCAGGGCAAATCCAACTATCCCTGAATAAAAGTCAACATAAGGCAAAAATAACTATAGAAGAATTTCATTTGCCAGTTACTGAAGGGCAAGTCTTTAAAAGATTGTAATTTCTGAATGCCAGAATTAAACAGGTGCAATACAGAAAATGCTAAAATGTTTCTAAGCTGAAATTAAACCAAAGTTCACACAGCCATTTTCCAGCTGATGGCTTGATAACTGAAGTATATTGTAAAGCCCAAGTGCTGAGAATCAGATTTGGAGAGTAAATATTTCTTCTTTTTCCCCTTCACAGTGGAATTAAGGAAACTGTCCTCCTATAATTTTGGGAATGGCAGACAGAAGGACCAGTTTCAGCAATTCATGTTGCAATAAATTTCCATCTCACTCGTATTTTACCAAGTGAGGTTATTACACAGACTGTGAAATGCAGAATAAGCCATTGTACCATCAAGAAAGATGTGGCCAGGTGCCAGAGAACAAACACAGCTTTCCATCTCTTTAATTACAAAACTAGTGTTCAAGGATATGAAAATGCAATTTTTAAAGGTTATTTTCTGTCCGCAGTACAGGAAAATCAATATGCCAAGCTCAAAAAAAATCTGACAGAAAAACCAAGATGCGCACATGTAGGTCTCGCTCTCTTACTCACACATGCATAAGCATGCACAAAATTGCTATTGGAGAAAGGAGAATGGCAAACAATATTCAGTGACCCAGAAACAGCAATGCTTTTCTTTCTACTTTTGCATTTCTTTTTTTCCAGGGATATGACATCATTCTGTATAAATAGTATATAAAAAATGCTATTCTTTTAATCTGTGCAGCATTTATAAGACTTCAACATGAGCCTTTCACTGAGAGCTTAGACAAATATTTAAATTGCTACATAAATGACTCAGACTACAAGACAAGGACAGGCTACTCTAAAAATAAATGTTCATGGACAATAAACCCATCCAACCAAAAGAGAATTTTAAAAAGCCATGGAATATATTATGTCTCACAGAACAGTACAGACATATCTGGATGAATGGCTATGATTTTCTCTTTTTCATAGGGATTTTATGACAGAAAACCATTTCCAGAACACTAAAGAATGAAGCAATTGTCTAAAAGTGACCTACACTCTCATAATGGAGTTGAAATCTTATTTGTTACCTAATTCTAATATTTTTCTTCCTCCTTCGCAGCAACAACACATGTATGCATATTTTATTGCTCTCTGTGAGGGAACATGGCAAAGTTCCATTTGTGAAATGAGGATGATTTTGCATTTCACCTTAATCAGATCAAATTAGGGCAGGTGGTAACCCTGCAGGCAACATAATTATGAAAAATGCCTGTGTTCAATACAAACTGTCCTTCCAGTCTTGAGGTCTAAGAGGACAACATAGTACAATCTTTTTACATTTTACTGGCAGCTCAGAACACAGAAGCCCACAGAGGGGGGGACTACATACTGCTCTCATTTTTTGTCTGTGCAAATCCAGACAAATAATACATATGTTCTTCA
This sequence comes from Aptenodytes forsteri, assembly GCF_000699145.1. Lineage (NCBI taxonomy): Eukaryota > Metazoa > Chordata > Aves > Sphenisciformes > Spheniscidae > Aptenodytes > Aptenodytes forsteri. The sequence continues at coordinate 817,037 of NW_008794009.1, forward strand.
ATATTTACTCTAACACAAGAGGCAGAGTGTTCCTGGGAGTGCAAAAGCTGGTGTGGGATGAAAACTAAAGTTAAATACAGAAGAAAAAGAAATTAAGTCACTCTCTAGTCAGGTCTAATTCTAATAACATTGTGTGAGACAGGCTAATCCTGCATTACAAACAGTGATGCGTGTTTCTACTATAAAAAAACTGACAGGCAGGCATAGATACAAGCGATCATGCTGTCTGTTCATCCAGCAGAAAAAAATTGGAATGACCTGAGAGGTTCCCCAAAGATAGAGTGTTAAGGATTTTTCTGATTTTGTATTGATATACTGGCCCTATTCTTGAACAGACCACTTGTGATGAATAGCTGGCGAAACACATTTGAAATAAGCTGAAAATTTAATGCAAAATTCTACTCTACATTAAAGGGATAATACAGCCAGGTTCATTTAGAATATTACTCCTCTGAAGACACCCCAAGCACTACAATAACAAATGTTATATCGAAGATGCACTCAGCAACAAATGCAATATGAGTCCCTGCGAGGCGATTTTTCAGTATGTCAGAATTATAATATCACTCCATGGAAACAAATTAAGCAGCACAAGCTCGGCTGTTGGGATCACTTTATTAGCAATGCAGTGTTTTCTCATAAAGAATGCTTTGCTTTGGATCTGTCAATGAACATCAAAGATGGCCTATCCATTTTTATGGCGCACGACTTATTATTTGCCTATGACATAAACAAAACACTTTAACGTCCGGCTCTTTCTGCAACACTTCAAAAATAAAATTGAGAATAACAAAACAATTCCTGATCGTTCTTACTGTACAGCTGAAGTCCAGTCCAGTGTGGGTTTTTTTTAATCAAGAGGGATAAACGCTTTAATCAGGACGGATAAAAGTGGTACACTAGTACCAATGAAGGAATATTGAACAATTTCTACCTGGTGGAAGAATAGCTATTTTTAAATACCCACAGATTTCTGCAAAATATTGAAAAATATTCTGCTCTGGTTAGTCATCATGCTGATACACGAATTGACGTAATTTTGTCCCTTGTGCATAAAAGAGAAAACACAGCCATTGCTAGGTGGATAGGCTCTTTCGATAGGTCAGAGAAGGATGCTGCGCTTGCACTGTGGTCATAAATTTCCAAGGCTGTTACAATTTACCCCAAGCTCAGTGGCTGCACGCTGGACTAGGAACGCAGGGGAAAATGGATATGCTTTACTGTGTACAGGGCAGGAGAGAACCCCCACAGCTCAGCATTATGCCATCAGACTCATCGGTACGCTGAAGTGAATTAGTGCAAGCAATTTCATGAGATTACGCTAGCAATTTAGTACAGAGCAGCTGCCGCACCACAGTAGAGGATACTCCTTCTAGTCTTTACTTACATGGCCACAAATAACTTTTGAGTTAATCCAGAGCAACAGCATGCATCTTTTATCTTTACCACCTTACACAGAGATATGCTATGCCTTCTAATTAGTTGGTCTTGTCTAACTTTTTTTTAAACTCACAATAATTCCATTATCACAAGTCCAATATATCTTCATTAAATTAGACACTGTATATGACACTATTTCTTCTAATATTTGAATTACTTCCCATATCTAGAGCGTGCACATTTTTTCCCTCAGCTACACTTTTTTCTGTATTCTTTCAACAGTACAGTGTTTCTAAGCTGTGAGTCTGAAGCCAGAATAGACAGGTATAGGAGCAAATCTCCAACCTTACTAACTGCACATATGAAACCCCACAGGGTATAGAGTCCAACTGCAGAGGGTTGGGGGGGGTGCACATGTTCCCCCACCCCCCGCCCCGGGTTTGGGTATTGCTGTATCAATCATTTCCAATCAGGAAAAAAAAAGTCTTTGTGAAAATTTAGACCTAGTGGGATCCTAGAGTCACATAGCTTGGCACTATGAAGGCTGATGCAGACACTAGAAATTAGGACTGGAACGTCTCTGACCTTGATGCTAACACTTAAGCGGGCTGATAAGCCAAGTCAGAACTGGTGTCCCCCCAGGAATCCCGTCTCCCTCCCACACACACTGTCACCCCTTTCCCTAGCAGCAGGGAGACAGAGCTCAGACATGAGTTTCCTCTGGTTTTTCTTTCCTTTTGCAAAATGGAAAGTCAAGTTATTGAAACTAACCATAAGGTTCAGCTTTTTTTTTTCTCTCATGCCCCCCACCCCGCCCCGGGTATGGGTATTGCTGTATCAATCATTTCCAATCAGGAAAAAAAAAGTCTTTGTGAAAATTTAGACCTAGTGGGATCCTAGAGTCACATAGCTTGGCACTATGAAGGCTGATGCAGACACTAGAAATTAGGACTGGAACGTCTCTGACCTTGATGCTAACACTTAAGCAGGCTGATAAGCCAAGTCAGAACTGGTGTCCCCCCAGGAATCCCGTCTCCCTCCCACACACACTGTCACCCCTTTCCCCAGCAGCAGGGAGACAGAGCTCAGACATGAGTTTCCTCTGGTTTTTCTTTCCTTTTGCAAAATGGAAAGTCAAGTTATTGAAACTAACCATAAGGTTCAGCTTTTTTTTTTCTCTCATGTCATTAAAATGCTTGCTTGACACTGCTTCATTTCAGTAGATCACTGAGTTGCAGTTGTAAAAAATAACATTAGGTCTCACCGCGTGTACCCTTACCTTTTGACACCATGTTAACTGTTTTTTCCGTAGAGTACTTCTGAGCAGTCATTTATATGTTAAGTACTGAACTCTATCATTTCTGCCTTTCAATATTACATTGCTTGCTATGTATTTTCCACTTGTGTCTGTTATGTCATGGATCAGAAATTCATTCCTTCTACTTCTGTCTGGCTCCAGAATACCATCATGCATGAAATTTCAGAGACACTTTTTTTCCTGACTGAGAATTATTGGATATACAGCTATAAAAGCATACATAAAAGCTAAAAGCCCTTAGAATTATTTGGAGGGGAAGCAAAACATCCCTTAAGCATCAAATCGGTTGGAAATCCTTCATACTGCTCTTCTGTACCGATTCCGGCAGGATTTGCTTTCTATTGTAGCTTAGTTCCTGTCTGCTTCAGGAAAAAGATGGTCAATTATGATAAATGATTCTGTATGGCAGGATTTAGACTCAGGCTACAGAAAACTATATCTAATGAGATTATCTGATTCTTTTTTAAGGATCAATAATTTATTTATAGGCAGGGGCCTCAAAGGTTAATTTCTAGTGCTTTACTCACCAAACTATCCAGCACTCAAATGACTTGTAGGAGACATACAGTCAGAACTGGCTAATCCACATCAGCTTGTTTAAAAAAATTGTCAGATTAACAAATCAATGATACTTACACACTACAAAATTGGTTTCCACTTAAAAGCTGACTGGATTTACACAGTTTACATGCAGCATAAATCCTGTTTTCATGTAATTTAGCAGGGGTTGTGGGCAAAGTGTTTCTCCCCTCTCTTGTCAATTTACAAGACACAAACTGGCCAGCAGAAATCCTATTGCAGTTTCATGGATGTCTATTGAGGGAAACGGGAGGAGGAAAAAAAGAGCAAAGCAGGATTTTTGATGTTTGGCTGCAGACTGCTGTCACTGATCATTTTCCTATCTCTGCTTCCACAGCTAACTGTGCCTTTCCATTTAGAGAGCTTTTCCCTGCTTCACTGGTTATGCCAAGAAGTGTGCCTTGCCTAACTTGTGACATGTTGATGCTACATTCATGCAACAACCCATTGGGCGGGTTGCATGAAAGTAGCATCAGTGGGTGCTACATTCATGGGGTTTTCACCCATTTACCCATTTTAATTCTGCTCCCACCTGTTGCAGTCATTGTAAAAGAGTCAACAGTGTGGCTGCCCTCAAGCAGTCTGTGGCACTGAATGCAAAAGTTAACTTTGCTGCATCAAATTCTTTGGTATGTGTAAGCACATCTCCTTTCTCTCTCTCTCTTTTCCCCTTTCTCTCTATATATTTATTGTTCCCCTTTGAAGGTTGTGGAGCATTATCTAGTTTTATTTTTACTTTTTGTTACTTTTGGAATTTGATGGAGAGTGGGTTGCGGGAACACAGCACACTTGAGATCATTAGGACTATATCCTCCTTCACTGGGACAACAACAAATCAAGGTAGCAAATATCTGAAAGGTACAATGATTTTTTTTTGTGCAATGGCCACTGAATTAGAAGAGCTGTGATATAAAACTGATTCAGGTGACAGGTGCTTAATCAACTGAATCTCCAACAACTCTAATAATAGTTTCCTAACTTCTTTCTGTACCTGGAAAATATGATCTGAAGAGAAACGTAAATATTTGCAATAAAAAAAATACGCCACAGTGTCAGTTTGCATTTTTTCAGTCTTGTATCTACAGATCCAACTGAACTGAAGGTTAATGCTAACATTTAAAGACAGACTGTGCATAATCTAAGAGGACGTGACATTTTTATGTTTCAGGCTAATGCTTTGTGTCTTTGTTGTTCAGGAGAGTCTCATGTAGGAAAGTAAGCTAATGTCAATGATTATCTCAATATTAAATAGATAAATAAATAAATAGAGACAAAGGAAAACCCGGTGGAGTGGCTGAAATAAGTGACATGTACACAGTACAGTAAACAATTCTGCCGAGCACTGTTCTAATTTGTCCCAATCTACCACAACCAATTACTCCTGCCTCAGAGACTCCTTATCTTAGATTTTCCAAGCCAGCTAGCCTCTATTTCTTGATAAAAGACACAGCAGTATTTCAGAAAATTGCACATTAGATAAAGAAGAAACCCAATGTTACAAATAATTGCCCGCATTTTTTTCCCCAGCTGAGCCAATCCTCCATCCCAATAGTTGAAAAGCTAACTACCTTCAAAGTTAGGTCTCAGTAATCCATCTGTATTGGCCACAAAATAATAGGCTTGACAATACTGTAGAACCATTGCTCTTAGCATTACTGTCTGCTAGAAAAAGCTGGGAAAATACTCTTTGAGAGGTCAGCAAGAGCAAAAAAGGACTGGGTTGACTTGTGCTCTCCACGATACTGGCTGGACATAACACACACTTGTGACACAGATGCAACACTGAGCTCCACAATGCATGAAAGGAAGATATCATTCAGCCCTGCTTCTTCTTCCTTCCTCTCCCTCCTCATCCCCCTTCTGGGAAAGAAAAAATATCTTTGGTTTGGGAGAGGCTGGACCTAGCAGTAAATACGATAGATAAACAAACGTACTGAACCTAACAAAAAATCCCTCTCTCTCAGTATCCTGTCTCTGGCACAAGCCAATAACAGATGCTATGAGAAAAGCTTAAGAAACGAGAAGAGTTAAATATCTCTGTATACCATCCTTATCTGCAGATTGCAGTTTAGGGACATTCTGTGATAGAGGATGCAACCAGATCACCTTCTTCCCTCACCACTCTTGGGAATTCTCCATTAATGTATCTAGTCACTTTGGGAACCTGGAATACTTTTGGTCTCTACAATATCTTTAAGCAACAAATTCCACAATTTTAATTTGCAGCAGGTGAGCTTCCTCTGTTTGCTTTATACCTGCTGCCTTGTAGTTGTATGGCTATCTCCAGTTCTCACATAATAAGAATGGGTAGATCCCTATTAATCTTTTCCATTCCTCTCATGATTTTAGAAAACTCCGTCACATCTTGATCCAGATGTCTCGTCAGAACAGAAAAATAAGCATCTCATCACACACAAACTATTCCATACCTCCGGCCGTCTTTGCTGCCCTATGTTTAAGCAATAGTTAGCACTTTCTTTTTCAGAGGCAATAACCAAAACTGCACTTGGTATGTGCAGAGCAGAGTGCGCTCTCGATTTACCACAGAGGAATAACATTTTGTCATTCCTAATAGTTCCTAAGATCTTAATTGCCCTTTTGACTTTCACTTAGGGCTCAGATGACACTTTCAGTGAACCATCCAAACAGGATGCCAAATAAATGAGGCAGCAGATGAGAGACCAGTGCCCCCTTGCCTGCTTTTCCCTTGTACTCTCCAAATGATGTTAACCCAGCTTCTTAAGAAGCCTTACTGGAAAGGTGGTTCAAAAATACTAGCAGTGTCACACTGACAGTCAGCTCTGTAAACTGAATCAGTTTGTTACTCCATCCTTGCACCTGAGCAATGCTGCAGCAGCATTGCAGCCAACTCTGGGCCATGGCCATGTACCCCATTAACCTGACTCGCCTTCCTGGCTTCACCTCAGCTTGCCCCAGCACTGGGACTTCTCCGGTGATCACAGGCCTATGGCTGACCCTGCGCGGCATGCCCCATTGGCATGCCACAGCATGGCACGGTCGGCCTCGGTGCTGCCCCAGGATCACCCTGCCACTCTGCTTTGCCATGTCCTGCCAGCAAGTAGTCATTACGCCAGACTGCAAAGTGACTTACCTAGTCTCTAAGGAGTTAAGGATGTGGGAGCTAAGCTGTGGTGTGAAGTATGAGGGAAGAAAACAAAATGGACAAAAATCTGATAATCCGAAACTAACACATGAAAATGAATGACTAAAAGCTTTTATTTGAAAGTTGAAACCGAGGAACACAAGATCAGGATAGCAAACAAATAGGAAGAACAAAGAAAACTACCATCAGACTCCTCCTTTTAATCTTCTAAAGGACAAATACTTCTCAAAGAGCACTATATTTACTCTGTAATAAGTAGCCTTGTAATTTTCATTATAAAGATCATGCAATAACAAGAAAATTACAAGGATCATTTTATTTTCTGACAGGTGAAATGGCATAGGATTGGAAATTCAACACTAGACAATGACTGATGTTCAGTGGAATTTCTCCACTGTCCCCAAAGCACGTTATTAAGTAAAGTAAGAAAAGTGTAGGGTAATTAACCCTTAGCTACACCATATTTGCAAAAGCACTGTATTCTGCTGTATATTGTATATGATATTGTCAGCTGCTTTTCTTTTCATCAAAGCAAAGAGAAATGGAAACAGAAAGCACTTTTGCATATGTGCCTTATAGACTTGAATTTGAAAATTATGAAGAATGATTTCTCTAAACCCTAGGTGTGAAACCCTGGAGTTTCATAAAGAGTACAAGGTTCCTCGCAACCTGACCTGCGCACACAGCATGCTGGAGCACTCGCTGGTTATGTAGAGCCTGTATTGAACTCATGCAGAAAATTCCTGAGGATGAGACAACTTGTCTGGTGCCCTCAGTTTTCTTGTCTGCGGTAGGAGAAACAAGGACATCAAACCTAGGCAGCATCTGACCCATAATAGATGGAAAACGAAATCTCCATTTGTAGCTTAATTTCTCATCTGCAGGTCCCTCTACAGGTTTGGTTTTGGGTTATTTTTTTCATCTCTGGTACCTGTCAGGACAAGCTCTTTTGTGATTGAAAATCCTGGTTGTGTAAAGTGTGCTGCATCTAGCTGTGCAAAGGTGATATAACATTTATTTGTATTACAATTGAGCCGAAAGCGTCCCTTGTGCTAATAACTCCACTGTGCTAAATAGTGGGTGAACATGTTAAATTAAACATATGATATAGTCATTTGTAAGTCTACCAGAGGATGCCATATGCAAGGGTGATGCAGAATCTATGGCACATTCCCCAAAGAAGGGGGCTGAAGCAATACAAGAAAACTGCACACTCTTCTGTGCTATGGGTATAATGACCAATGCAAAACTGGGATTTTAATTATGTCTCTCAGCATCATAAGCTGTGAGTTCGACCTAACTTAGTGATCTTACATAGAAAAATATTACACTGCCAAAGATAATTCTCCAGCTACCCTTTACAAACAGAAAACCATAAATCCCATGTCTTGAATTTACAGAATATAAACCAACAATCTGTAGCAGACTCAATTCTATGTTTGACAATGACAAGGCAATGCTGCCATGCAATTACCTCGAGAACCTCCACGGAAGACAATGGCAATTGAAAGTTATAACATCTGGCTCTGAATCCTCACTTTATGACTTTGTGGAGAAAGAAGACCAGTCATAGCTGCGTGACTAAACATCAGTTTCGCATTTTCTGACTTTTCTCTCAAAGTCTTAACAATATTTAAATAAGGCTCACTTCACACTAATGCATGTATTATATAAGATTAAAAAAGCCACAAGATCTGGCTCCCACAAAGTCTTTTATGGAATATATTAATGTACATTTCACTCAAGCGACTGAAGTCTTCTCTTCACAGACATTTCAGCCTTCTGCATAAGAGTAACCTTAGGCAGGATTTAAAAGGAAAAAAAAAGAAAACAAAATAATAATAAAAAAAAGCTTTTTATGTGCCCAAAAGACCAGAACAGTTGAAATTAGCAGTTTTAGTGTGCTAGGTACAGCCTGTTTCTTTTTCCTTTTCTTTAATTAACCTGGCTTATTTACCTGGCTTGCTGGGAAAGGAGTTATTAGAGCCCACCCGTTACTGGCTCTGAAGCCTGCACAAAAAGCCAGAGGATGCCATTTAAGTAACAGCTCTCATATAATTTTTCTGCTTTAGAAATACAACTATTTTTAAAACAAACTTCAGGGCCTGGAGTAGCTCTATTTTTAAAGTAAATTTTGCTAATAAATTGCTTCATTGGCAGGATGCAATCTGCAGTTTATTCAGCCTGTAATATTCTCATGTGATAGTTATGATGAGTCTGAGTTCAGTGCTCAGAAACGAACTCTTTCCATTTTGAAGGAAGTAGGGCTTAGCTGGGCAGGGGGATAGACTGAAAAAACAGCAGCCTAAATAATCATTTGTAGCTAGTGAACAGAGAAGAGCAAATGGGGATAGTTTCACTAGGAAATTTGAAGGTGGGTGTACAGGAAGAGGAGACAGTCATTGCAGCATACAGAAAAAATACAGAACACTGAAGACACTCAGCACTAGCAGAGCTATTTTTCATGTCAGGTTTTCTTTAACCTGCAGGCTCTCAGGGCCAGACCCATTAGCACACTGACCATGATGCCTCAACCCAGGCACTGGGCTACATTTGCAGGACTGTGGCCTATATTTTCCTGACAAACGAGGCCAGGAAATGGATGGATTGCACTGAGGGAGCTGCCGGCTAACAGCATCTCACTGATGCAAGGAGAGGTGCAGAGCAAGGGGGCTGTGCTGAGACACATCTGTAATCAGAGAGACCTCACTGAGATGGTAACATTCATAAAGTATGTGGGGGATGTCCAAAGACAGAAGAGCTGAATGCACATCTCCCAGGAGAAAATGGCCCCTCTGCAGGGAAGAATATGGCTGGTCACTTTGTATGTAGAGTGTTATACTCCTTAGCGGGAACAGATATGTGGAAGGAACTAGTAACAAAAATTTAACCAAGAATTGGTGACAAGCATGAGAGTGACAAAAGGAGCCCCCTGCCAAATATGCTAGACGCACTAGCTGATGTGTTGCTTCTCAGAAGCATGAAGCCACTGAAAAATTGCTAGAGCTCATACAAATGAGCTCTATCGTTGTCCATGTTTACCTGTGTGGACACGAGCTATACTGCAAAATGATCTTAGGAAGGTCAAAAGGGACTGGAGGCTCTGTGAGCAGATGTGAAGAGGCTATTCTAGGGCTATTCCCATTAGTCCTTCTGGAGGAGTGTCAAAAATCAGGTTAAGACAGATATGATCTAGAGGTAAGTACATGGCTGCATAGTTAGTGTTGACAGGAAGATAATTAGTTTTCTCAACCATGGAAAGGTGTTCCATGAACGCAACTTCCCAAACTTCATCTCAGGGTAGTTAAAGAAGTGTGTGAAGCAAACTCACAACTTCTGGCAGTTTCCTTTGAGAACACAGGGAGAACAAGTGTGCCTTAGTAAAACCAGAGAAAAATGTCTTTAAGTCGTTGACTTATAAGAAATAATAACAAACTTAAATAGCGGGATTGACAGTACGCTCAATACTGACAAGATCCTTGCCCCTAAGAATAATTTTGGGCTGACCTCAAGATCCTCTGTGAAATCCAACTGACGGTGATAGCTGCAGGGTCTGTGTTCAGTGTTTTTCATTTCTCCGTATTTCACATGCAATTTTTCCAACAGGCATATATTAACATTTGTGTATCACACAGTGTATAAGAACTCAGGAGGAATCTGAATGAAGAGAGATATAGCACAGAAGAGGTATTAAGAGGTACAGTCTTTGCCCCTTCCATCCCTAACCTCTAGAGCCAAAGAGAGGGTAATTCAGCTTATGGCATGATTCATAGCAGCCTATGGAGCATTTTAATTTTTGCCAACTGCAGTGTTTTGAAGATGTTTTGGCATTGAGAGATTGCTAAGCGTGCCTTTAACAGACGCCCTTTTCTACACATCCCTCTCCAGAGTCTCTGATGGCAGTTCCATAGCTCTGTGCCACCAGTCAGGAAGGGAAATCTCAGCTGACTACTTGACATTGCCTCAATTTTGCAGTTTGATGAGGGCATGGATGTGCCCCATGACAGCATGCCAACATTTTAAAAGATAAAACCACTGCTGCTGTAGAAAAAGGTAAAGGGAGATTAGCAACTACAAATATGAGCAACATAGTATTTATCCATCTCTTATCTATATAAAGCATACAAGTTTACTCATCACTGAGAAAACGTCTTCAGTCTCTGCAGAAGAGGATGTGCAAACATTTCTTTGTAGGTCTAAAATCCCTTGCATGTGCATCATATATGACTTCTGCTGAAGTGAGCTGGAGTCCTGTACATGTCAGAATAGGAAGAGGTTTATAAATTTTTAGATGCCCAAATGATAAATCCTTTCCAGACATGAGTGAGAAGCAAGATACAGTAGGAAAGTAAAAGTGATTCAGTGTCATGGTGAAAAGTATATAGGCACTGTGTTGATAAATAATATCGCAAGGCTTTTCTCTGCATAATCGATAATGGAATCATATTTGTATCACCATAAGGCAATACATTAATAAACTTATCTTCTAAAAAGAAACATTTTTGGAGGGGCATATCACTGACCTAGAGGTCAATCAGCAATGAGAAACTTATAATGGGTTTAAAATAAATGCATGGTATGAAAACACATACAGCAAAAAGAAAATTGAAGATTCATCCCCCAAAGAAGTAATAAAAACAACTATCAGTACATAGCAGGGTGAGTACCCCAAGACTTTGACTAAGTAAACCCTAACCCTTACATCCAGAAGTGTGATTCTAACCAATAATCCACAGCTTATATGTGTAAAGAAGTCTGGGGGGCTGTGGTTGCCTCACAAGAGTTCTGGATGGAAATAAATCAGAACTTTGCCTTATGTGAACTGGGATTTGATATGACCTTCATGCTGCAGACCTGTCAAGCTGTAGCAATGATGAATGCAATCAGACAGCTATTAGACACTGCTCTAATTTAGACACAGCAAAACTTATTGAGTAATGTCAAACGAAACAAAAAGCAGGACTGGAGTGTGAAAGGGCTTTAGTTCCCTTTAGGTAAAATTCAAAGGACCTTGTAACATCAAGGCCTTGCTGAGCTGGGCATGAAGGCCTTGGAAGTGATGAGGTAAGATTATCATAATTTATACAGTTAAACTGTCAGAATGGCCCCTGGTGCACTTCTGACCCATGTGCTGTCCCAAAAAATACCTGAACATGGTTTCAGAACAATAACATTTCAGGGGCCATTTTCCAAAGGCTTTCTGCAAGCAGGTGCCCTGGTTTGGAGGCTAGAAGAACTTCCTAGCATGGACATAGGCTGCTTTTGTGCCAGGCAGTCTTCATGTGCCTGGGTACCTTCTTTTTCAATTTTAATTCACTGCTTTAGATACCAAGTCTGTGGAAAAATCTTCCTGCTTCTGTCCAACACCACATATGAAAAAGTCCTGAATGTCCTACTCTATTGATCTCTAGTGTCATAACACAAGAACAGACCTGGACTAGAAAAAGGTCAATTATTCCCTCAGTTGTAATTAGTATTAACTTACTATTTAATTCAGCGAAAGCAAAGTTAAAGTTCTCATTGTCCTAAAACAGAAGCAGAGTTAGGCCAGAGTGAAGTGGTTTTGAAAAGCCAATACAGATGTGGTGCTTATGGCAAATGGGAAATTCCTTTCAAAGAAAATTTCAGTCCAAGCTAAGAGTGGAAATATAATTTGCTATCTGTCAATTCCTATTAGTGAGATTCTGTACAACCTCAGTTGCTGGGGTGACAATTTCTGAAAGCTAGGTTTTGATTTATAGTATGTCCTGAGGATTAAAATACTACTTAAGATTTACAATAATTGCTAGAGCTGCAGGAAAGAGAAGTAACACAAATCATTTGATATAATAGAAATTCATGTGTACGAGCTGCTGTATTATCTTATCATTCAATTGTTTTAATATTCTAACTCAAAGGCTCCTATCAAAGAAATTACTAGTCTTAATAACAGTGTGAGTTACCGGCAGTTTACAGATTATTCATTTCGGTGGCCGTAAGTTCTCTTTCCTTTGAGACCTTATGAACTTCAGCTGTAGTAGACGTAAGGCGCTACTTTGGAAATCATTACTTAAATTCAGTTAGGACTTATCGTCTTCCCTTATGAATTGTTAACATTAAGTTGTCTATAGTGAAAGGTTTTTATTACAGGGAAGAAATTTACAAGTTTAGATTTAATAAGGGCTTCATTTCCACCGGACAGCAAATATGCAGCAGTATCAAGTCTCAGAAGCAGTTTAAATGACTGCTAATTTCCTAAAAGAGCCTAAAGTTAAACTTACATTTTTTTATTTTAGAGCTTTCTCTTCTGTTCCAGAATGTTTAAATGTATAAAACACACATAATTATCAGTATAAAAGCAGAGTAAGTTTGTATACTTCATCTAGTATCCCAGTACTTGTGCAATGGAGGGCTGCGGAAGCTCCGACACAAAGCTCCGTAACTCTCCCTTGACTGCACAGAAGATCAACATGAGACACACTCAAGGGGTTCAGCTCTCATTCCCTTTCTAAAAAGAACAAAAGATTCAAAAGGATAAATGATAACACAAGGAATTAAAGCAAAGGAAATGACCACAATATACATAACCGGAAAGCGGCAAGGTACTGCTAGCCAAGGGTACTGCAGAACTGTTTATTGTTAAGTATGTGGATGCTTGTGCTGATATATTTGTAAGCAAAGCAGCAGATCTGGCCACTTTCCAAACAGAAGAAGCAACATTGTATGAGAAATATTTATTTTCCCAGCAGGTGAACTCATATACCTTTTCTCAAAAGCAAGAGGCCAAGGGGCTGCATAGGAACCTGTTTAAAATGTATATTTTTAAAATAATGTTTTAAACCAGCTTCTTGGAGATATGACTTTTTGGGTATAATATTTTTATATTTTAACAGCATCTGTTCTACATCCATGCTTTCACAATGACACAACCTTTCTATGACCTATACTGCCTATTAAAATCTGCACTCTTACTCAAGTCTGTTTTGGGGGTTTTTTTGGGAGGGGTGGTGGTGGTGGAATTTGTAATGTAATTATTTGAGACTCACAATGACAACCTTTCTATGACCTATACTGCCTATTAAAATCTGCACTCTTACTCAAGCCTGTTTTGGGTTTTTTTTTGGGAGGGGTGGTGGTGGTGGAATTTGTAATGTAATTATTTGAGACATAGCCAGAGCTGCACGTTTTCAAGGACTATTTGAAAATTTTGAATGGGATAGCTACCGCACTATGACACTAAGTAACTGTGTAAAGGTTGCTTCTAGATGCCTTAGCTGTGTTTCTCATGCTTTACTTTAAACGTAACTTCACTGCTGAATTTTTCTGGTTTACAATGCTTGATTTTGGAAGAAAACATAACATTTCCACAATTCAGGATACTATAAAATGATGATAATGATCTTACTATGAAATTTAACTTAATTCCTCTCTTGGAACACAAAATTTGGTAAACAATTATTTATGAATATTTCACAACTCTTTTGGAAAGTGCACTTACTAGTAAAGAACTGTCCTGGTTTCGGCAGGGATAGAGTTAATTTCCTTCCTAGTAGCTGGTACAGTGCTGTGGTTTGGATTTAGGGTGAGAACAATGTTGATAACACACCGATGTTTTAGTTGTTGCTAGGTAGTGTTTACACTAGCCAAGGACTTTTCAGCT